>NC_134840.1:17385512-17691762 GCF_965363235.1 Mytilus galloprovincialis
ATTAATGAAATATAAATAGTTAGAAAGTATATAAAATTTGTTTCAAGGTGGCTAAGAAGCAAAATAAAGAGCAACACTAGTCAAAATTTTCTCTCAAGTTTAGTTTAGCTTAAATATATTTTATTTTCATTAATGTGCAAAAGGGATTAGACACAAGTTAACCAAACTTATAATGTCTTCTCCCATGAGAAGCTTTTTTGGTAGTGATTACAAACATTTTATATTTTTGACAATCATTTTTATCTTACAAATCAAATCAGTATATTAATAATTACATAGTGTGCTAGTGACCTAATACGGTATATATGGGGTCAGTTAATTCCTAGAAATGTATAGGAGGTAAGGTAATACCTTTTCGTCAGTTCTGAATTATAATGTATATATTTTTTCCAAGACCACCATATTTTCTATATTACCTCCAGGAGATCTAATGATGAATCATTATCTGTATCATATTCTTTAAATTTTTTCCAATGATCAAGGACCTGGAAAAGAAGGATTTTTAATTCATAGGGAGCTTTTAACCCTCTCCTCTATAATGATGTCTTATGATGCCTCCACCTTTATTTCATAATGATGCCTTTTGGTGCCACTGTGTGGTACCTCAGATGAAACTTTTGCCTTCAAAAATTGTCAGAATTCTTCAAATTTGTACCAAATGTCAAAAGTACATGCTTGGAAATGTATGATATGAAATTCTTTGATGGTTTTTTTGTATGACCTGCTTTATTTTCTCAAGTGGTTGACCTGTTTAGAATTGCAGTAATCATATTTTTCAAAGTTTTTATACTATTAAAAGTAAGTTTATTTCCAACATTTTGTAACAATATCCCATGTGACACAGAAACTGTAATGTACAAAAAAAAATCTCCATAAAGGAAAAAAGAATCTTTATTGAATCAGACTTAACATTTGTTTTTCTTGGTTAATTATCAAAAAGCAAATAAACAAAACAGCAATGACAGAAACTGTCTTGATTTTATCATAATAATTTAAATTTTGTAAAACAACATTTTAAAAAAAGTATGTTTTAAAAAATGTTTGCAATATTAACCTTTTGAAAATAAGAGTTAGATAGGATAATAATCTTATAAAATAGCATTCTTATATTGTATGTTTACATTTGTGGTGACTACTTACAAAATTTTGTGCCATATGAGGAAAGTGCATGAGGTATACCATGCTGTTGATTCTACCTGTACCTGGATTAATTATCACTGGATTCTCACCTGTAATGAAATTCAACTAGATCAGTAAAAAGACAAAATTGAAAACATTTAAATCATGAAAATACAAAAAAATAAAGCCCTTCATCAGTATACTATTACTCAATATGTTAATACAATTAAAATACTAATTAATCCAAGTATTAATTTATTGAATTAAATAAATAAAACAACATATCTGGTAGATATGACAATCTTTATTGTGCAAATGTTTATTATGTTGATACTGCTCAAACAGAGTTATTAGGTAGAATGTCTAATATAGACATCATATATAAATTTTACAGTCACCATCAAGAATTGGTTGATCTGAACCATGTGTATGTGATTTAAACTACTAGCAACATGTTTTCCATGGATTGAAGTCATAAAACTTTGCTCGGTGCTTGGAGCATAAAAAATCATGCTCAAAACGTGAAATCCAGTATTTTGATTGGTTGATTTTGGAGTATGAGTACAAAAAAATGACTCAAAAGATTTATGACTCCAAGGCCTGGGCTTAGATGTTTAGATACCATATTAGTTATCTGATCTGTCATACCAAAATACTGAAAATGACATGAGTATAGATCTGTATGGAAGGTGGTCTATCCATAGCAGGAGTTTCTAACACTGACTGTCCGCATACCTGGTCTTTAGGTCATACAATTTCCTCAGTTTTAAATTATTTTTTCGCCTTGAGTTGTTCTTTCCTAATGGATCTATGCCATCTATGAACATTGGTTAATTGCTAGTGATTCTGATTGAACCATTATTTGTCTCTAAAAGACACATGACTACTTTTAAGGAATAATGTCGGAGAAAGGGAAAAAAGGAATCCTTTCAACCAAAGTTTAGGTTGTTACATCTCTCTGTCCAAAAGAATCAGAAGAAATTTCAAATTAAAAAAAATATGTAGGATATATGGAGAAAGTTGTAAAATACTGTCTAGAGAAAATATCCATATACACAGTTTATTTTTAATACATACAAACAACATCTAACTTTCTTGTTGGAGTAGGTGTTTCTGGTATACTGGTAATTTGCCCATTGCTAGTCCTACTACCTAATGTTCCCAGTGCAGCACCAATTGTAGGTAGTGGTGTCCTATTAATCTCTGGAGGTCTGTGCACATGTTTATGTTTGGAGAATAGACAAGAAAATTATAGATAATTGAGCAACAAACGTGTATGAAAGAGGTTGATACAACAATGACACCATTGATGCCAGTTTAAAAAAAAAACACATCCCTAACCCAGTGTACATTTTACAGTTTTGCATTTATCAAATAAAAGGGAATTAATTTTCCATGAAGGGGGTAAACATGTAATGGAAAAGATCTGACCAAAGGATCAAGTTCCAACATTGTATTATAGCCACTAAGTTTCTACATGCTTTTTCATTTCTAAATAAATTCATTAACCCTTGTTGTGAGGGGGCCGTTATATTACGGCCGTACCCAAACCACCGTTACTTTGACATCAATGGCGCTCCATACATTTGGAGGTCATGGTAATGCCATTTAATTCATAGTGTATGCACATTTCCTCAATCTGACACTATTGATTGTCATGTTTCTCACTTTTAATATTCATTTTCAGCTCAAATACGAAATTCAAAATTTGATATCGGACAAAATTGGGTTTTTTGGACGGTTAGGCTTACCTTCGAGGTCTGGAACACTGAGTTAAGAGGACTGAAACCTTGACAAATACTGTTATCCTAAAGGCACATAACGACTGATCGTGTTTATTATCAAAATATGCCAAGGAAACGACTACTTCCGGTTGCAAGTCCAGTTAAAGTTCAAATTGGAAAAAATCGGAAATTTTGTGAATTTTGCTGCAAATGACGTTCTTAACACTGATGATCCAAGATCATAACAACTGTTGTGATAACAGTGTTCACTGGGGTCCACTCTACATGAAAACTACAGATGGATGCATCTATTAGCATCTTTAAAACTTACAGGTGGAGAAAAAGAACGAAAAAAACATCAAAATTGACGCTTTTTGCACCTGAGGACCAACTTTGGGGCAAATTCCAGCCCACCCTTCCCTACCTCCTCACCCTGACCACCCTACCCCATGATCCCCTATCTTAGATTTATTGCAATCAGTATGCATCAGCATCAGGGTACAGCTCATTTGCATATCATTTGCATATTTTTGCAAATACTAGAAATTTAGACAATTTCTGAAAACAATTCAGCATGGAAAGGGTTAATATCTTATGTATCCACTACCACACTTTCCTTGTAACCTTCGATAATAATAAATAAGTTTGTTTGTAAATCAACTTACATCATATGGGGTACTGATGCTGCTTTAGACAATCGTCTTAATTTTTTAACTTTTAGTTCCTACAAAAAAAAAAACACTTCACAAGTGAAATAAATTCAATCCTACACTCAATTTTATGCAACAGATTACTCCTAGTTTTTGAAAGGTTAATGTTGCTCAATTTTTAGTTTTGTATGCATTGTTTTGTGTATATCTTTTGGTTGTCTTATTTTTTGTCACGTCATTGTCAGTTTCCTTTGACTTATGTGTTTTGAATTTCCCATCTTCTGTCCATCTTCCTCGCTTAGTATACCTTACATAGTTTGTCTATATGTTAAGACATTTAGAATAAGGTTAATTTACCTTGTCATAGTATGTATAATGTGGTGGTAACATGTTCTTTATGATAGCAAGCCGTCCCTCAGTAGCACTGTTATAAATCTTGTCAATATATTTTGTCAATTTAACGAAGTCTGGATCCCTGATATGTTCTTCTTCTATGTAAAACTTTTCACTCAAAATACTGTAAAATAAGAAAATACTTTAAAAAAAATTACTGCCAATGTGTGCAGCATAACCATACCTAACTATATTACAAATATATAGCATCAGCTGTTTATATGACTGTACAGCAAAAACTTCAAAAGTTAAGGGTCTTACACCTAATTGTTGCAACTTAACATTTTTCCAAACCAAACCTATACTAGATACAATTCATGCCAATTCTCAAATTAATGTGGGTCTGGTACTTGAGATATTATATTTAGAACCTTGAATGATGAAGATTGTTGGTTGACCTATAGATGGCTAAGTTATCTAGGGCTCTGAAAGTCCCTATGAGCCTCTGGCTATTTCACAAAAAATCTTGAGTAAAAATACTCATAAGTCATACACATTTCAGTATAACTTACGATCAATTTTAATAGTATATTTATTGTGAAAAGAGTCGTAGGTGTCGAGTTAAAACGATATGTTATAAATCATGTCTGAACCTAAACACTTACTTCTGAGATGATACCCTAGGGAACTAACAGTCCACTAGCAGTGGAGTTCGACCAAGTACTGGGAAATGAAAACAGAAGGGCATAAATTTGGTTTGTCAAAAGAGCTTTCTTGGATTACCCTTCATCAGCAACACTCAAATATTTGAAAGTTAAGGATGTTTAAATAGCTTATTGAGTTAAGCTATTTCATTTGATATTTTATAGTGTGTCTTTCTATGTTGTGATGTTACACCATTATAAGGGTAAGGGCTGTTACCTATTAAAACCAATGCATTTGATTGTACCTGTCCTAAATCAAGAACCTGATGTTCAGTGGTTGTTGTTTGTTGATGTGGTTCATAAATGTTTCTTGTTCCTTGTTTTTATATAGATTAGACAATTGGTTTTCCTGTTTGAATGGTTTTACACTAGTAATTTTGGGGCCCTTTATAGATGGCTGTTCGATGTGAGCCAAGGCTTCTTGTTGAAGACCGAACTTTGAACTATAGTAGTTACTTTTACAAATTGTGACTTGGATAGAGAGTTGTCTCATTGGCCCTCAGACTGCATCTTTTTATATCTATAGAATGTGGGGAAATACCCTTACTTACTTGACATCAGTTCTGATCCCACCAATTATACCCAAGACTACTTTTTGTTCTGAGTAAAACTGATCCTCTAAATGAGCTATATCCTGTTTTAATAGAAAAAGAAAAAGAAGATATAACCCACCAATTATATACCTAAAACTACTTTTTGTTCTGAGTAAAACAGATCCTCTAAATGAGCTACCGGTATATCCTGTATTATATAGAAAAAATTGCAACAATGATTCAATCCTCCAATTGGAAGCAATTGTTTTATGAAACAAGAAACAAGATGAAAGTTTAGTTTGAAATATGATAAAACTTTTTTGTTAAATTATCAACTGTTTATTTACTAGTGTAGTTAGTTTTAGGCATCTTCAACGGCATCTTATATTACAAAACTTCAAAAATAAGTCTTTCACAAAGTTCAGACATGCTTCATCTGAAATTATGTATTTAATCCATAGGCAAGCACTGTTGTAATACTTTTCAATCAAGTAGCAAAAGAAAATCAACATGAAAGTGTCAGAAAACAAAACTGAAGTTCAATTTCGTTTATAACCAAAACAGTGGTAAATACAGTAATATGTCCTTATACTCCTTACCTTATCTTTAACATAGATTTCTCGTTTTAATTGTTGTACTTCATCTGTACTTCCTAAGATACAAAAAGAAAATAGTGTATTATTTCATACACATGTACTAATTTTTTCATACACAATTTCTTCAAGACATCTATCTTAATAACAAAACTAAAACGGGTTAGTCTCTTTTCATAAGTCATTTTCCTTTTTTCTTGAACTATATATTTAATTATACATTGATAATAATCTTATTATAAAAAGTCTTTGTTCAAATCAACAACTAACATCCTTAATTTAATAAGAACCAATCACAAACATATTTTTATAAAATCAATATTTCAAAACTAGGAACTTTCATGTTTAAAACTATGACAATACAGAACTACTGGTAGAGTCTTAGACAGTTTTGGAATGTAGTGCGTTTGAGCTAATAATTTGTTACATAAAACTTTTAATTCTAAATATAAAAGGAAAGCCAGCAGGATATTATGAAATAGTAATACTGAGCTAGAAGAAGTGCTACCAGATAAAGTAACATACATTTTATAATAATCAATTTTAAAGGACTTTGTAAAAAACAGAAAAGTGATAGTGACTTGTCAATATCAAACTTGACCTCCATTTTGTTATTAATGACAACATACCAAAATTTGAAAAGCTTTGACTAAACAGTTAATGAATTACAGGACGTCACAACTGGAAACACCATTTTTCAATCTTTCGAGAACCCCAACTCCTGAACTTTACCTCCATTTTGTTGTCAGTAACATCATATTAAAATTTGAAAAGCTTTGGTGGAACAGTTTATGAGTAAATGCACTGACATTGATTGGCAAGTCACATCCAATTATAAGGGCACATCTATAATGTGCAAAGATTGACACAGTTTGTAGATGGAAAACTGTTGATAGCCCTACACCTCAGATTGATTTATTTATTGTTACTGAAAGTGCAGTCCCTAATATTCTTTCTTTTTAAAAATGGGATAACAGCAAACATCAAACACTAGTACATTCATAAGTAAGGAGATTTGAAACTACAATTTAATTGACATATTTAAGAATAACAAATACCAAGAAGTTCTATAGAGAAAGAAAAGGAATAAGTAGATATATATCAAGCTAAATGCAAAGCGATGCAAATTAGGTAATGTTAATGTAGTATGTTTACCTAGTTCACCATCCACACAATCCTCTAACAGAAGATATATATCATATAAATACAAGTCACAAAAATCCTTGAATTAACATAAAACATATCTCATATTGTTATACAAGTTTTTAATTCACACTCATTGGCATGAAATGTTCATGTCTATAGTATTCTTAAATGTAAAGCTTTCTTACTGTATCTTTTGCCTATTTTAAATGATAAGCATATGTAAAAATTCTCATCCTTTGAAAAGTAAACAAAGTACAGTTATGTTTTAAAAAAAATGTTTTTTTATGCCACTTATTCTTTGGCCAATCCCTTCTTTGCAATAAATAGATAGAAACAAATAAAAATGTCTAAATTTCATTTCTCAAGACTTCTTTTGTAAACTTTTATCAGCTTTTTAATATGAAGTTTTATAAAAAGTAAAGTTTGATTGCTGTTGCATTTGCTTTTACCCAAATTCTATTTTTATTCATATATGTTTTTGTTCCATTTTTGACAATAGGGTTTGAACTTGTCAATGCACTTTTGTAGCAGAAGCATCAAACCACTGTTGAATGCATCTTTCTATGTTGTGATGTTAAACCATTGTTTCAGGTAAGGGTGAAGATTGGTACCTATTTAAACCTTTAAACCCCTGCATTGTTTGCATCTGTTTTAAGTCAGGAATCTGATGTTTAGTAGTTGTTGTTTGTTGATGTGGTTCATAAGTGTTTCCTGTTTCTTGTTTTGTATATAGATTAGACCATTGTTTTTCCTGTTTAAATGGTTTTACACTAATCATTTTTGGGGCCCTTTATAGCTTTCTGTTTGGTATGAGTCAAGGCTCTGTGTTGAAGACTGTTCTTTGACCTATAATGGTTTTCTTTAAATTGTGACTTGGATGGAGAATCGTCTCATTGCCACTTATACCACATCTTATATCTATAAACACAGCAACAAAAGACAACCACTTAATTACAGGCTCCTGACTTGGGACAGGTACATATAGAGTGTGACGTGTTGTAACAACACAAAACAAGAACAATCTGTGCATAACAATGATAAAATAACAAATATGATATACAGAAACGATATACAACCACTGAATAAGTCTTGATAAAATAACAAATATGATATACAGAAACCATATACAACCACTGAATAAGTCTTGATTCAAACAAAACTGACTGGTTGTAAACAATTGTACTTATTGTGTCGGTTTGTTTTGTTCTCAATTTAATATCATAAGTGTAATGACCTTAGTAACCTTAGCTGTATCTGGTAAAAAAAAAAAAGGATCCTGAATGCTTTTCCACTTTGCTCTTTATTTTGCCTTTTAACTTTTTGATTTTATCGTCATAGAGTCTTTTGTAAATGAAACCTATGTCTAACAAATTCATAATACTGGTATCTTTGAAGACTTATTTTTATG
The DNA here is from genome assembly GCF_965363235.1 of Mytilus galloprovincialis. Classification (NCBI taxonomy): domain Eukaryota; kingdom Metazoa; phylum Mollusca; class Bivalvia; order Mytilida; family Mytilidae; genus Mytilus; species Mytilus galloprovincialis. The sequence goes on from NC_134840.1 coordinate 17,393,723, forward strand.
CAGAAGAAGAAAATTTATCAATAGAATTGTTGGTTGTTTGTATGGATAATAAATATAGTGATTCTTTTTGCATAAACTCTTAAATTTCTTACCTCCATAGCTTGTTCTTTCCTGTTTCAATTTCAAAATCTTGTTTTGATCATCTATACACTGTAAGATAAAAAATAGACATCTGTACATGTGAAATTCTAAAACTTCACAGAATTTAGTCATTTAATTCATTCTTTATGAATATTACTGTATGCCCTTTTGTTTTTCTTTGTTAAAATAGTTATTTGTTTTTATAGTGATTAAGATTATAACACAATATTGACTGCTGTAACCCAATTTTTAACAATTTTAACTATTATGTCTGTTTGTTTTGTTCACACATTTGTGTCAATATAATGGAATGTTCTATGCGACTGTCATACAAGTGAGAGGTTTAGCTAGCAATAATCAGATTCAATCTACCATTTTCTACTAAGGAAATGCCTGTATCAAGTCAGTTGTTTTCCTTTCATTTGATGTGTTTGAGCTTTTGATTTTGTCATTCGATAAAGAACTTTCCACTTTGAATCAAGTCTCATTTCTCGGAGATCCAGTAAATGCTCTATATAAAGTCACAATTCATTGATAACATTGACATGTGTCAAATTATCAAAACAAAACACCAAGTAGAATTGGCTAACAACTTACAGACATCCTCCGTGTTGCTCTTTGTTTACTGGCTTTCATCTCCATTATTTCTTCCTCCAATTCGTCAATCCTTAACAAACAAACAAATACACACACAAATAAAGATATAGTTTCTTACAAGGTTATAAATGGCCATCTGTGACACTAATATTCCAAAAAAAACATGCAATCAAATCATAAGGGTGGCAGGGAAAATACTGGAGAGATGACTTAAATTTTACTGTTTAGATCCATTTGTGCAACAGCTTCTTTTTAAGCAGCAACCCTCTACAGAGCAAATTATTATAGGAAATGCAAGCCCTGGAATATGGTATCAACTGGGAGATATATACTCTATAGGCAGGTGCTGATGGAATTACTTCATTAAAATGAAAAGTTCATAAGGATGTGTATGTGTTTAAAAGGTGGCAGGTAGTAAAACAGTGATTAAACCCGCTAATATGTTACTTACTTGTCCCAAGTCAGAGGTTGTCTTAAACTATAATTTTGCTTAATTTGTCTTAATTAAAATTTGGAAATCATGGCAGATCAGTGATTGACAATTCTGAGCTTAACAAATTGCGTTGCTGGAACAAATAGCTATTAAACACTTGTCGATTCTGGCAGAAAATTAACTCTTTAGATGTCTTTCATAGATTTGTTGTGCTTTAAGATTGCTGTCTCTTTTACATATACTGTATATTTCTATTTATTCAAATTTCTAAAATATTGTTCAATTTAAGTCAATATATAAACAAACGAAATCTATTAAGGTATGCCACACGGAAGGAATTCAATTATCATACTAGAAACTTACTTTTTATTTGCATTTTCTAACAATTTCTCCTTTTCTTTTACAGATAATTGCACAGTTTTGTCTTTCAGTAGCCTACAATATAACAAATGTTCTGATGAATACTTCTACATGATAGCAGACATTTCTAAACATTGTTTTTCTCCAATCCAATTAAATAAGTAGTTTCAATTCATTGATTGATTGTTGTTTAACACCACTTTCAGCACTATTGTGTTATTTCATGGCAGTAAGAATTTATTGGTTGAGGAAGTCGTAGTGCCCAGAGAGAACCACTGACCTTCCTGCACTTTCAGCACTATTGTGTTATTTCATGGCAGTAAGAATTTATTGGTGGAGGAAGTCGTAGTGCCCAGAGAGAACCACTGACCTTCCTGCACTTTCAGTACTATTGTGTTATTTCATGGCAGTAAGAATTTATTGGTGGAGGAAGTCGTAGTGCCCAGAGAGAACCACTGACCTTCCTGAAAACTTACAATCTTAGTCAATTATGATTATAGTTGAGCCAGTTACAAACAGTAATAAAAAAAAAACTAAAGATAGATAACACTATCAAGTTTCACATTCAAACAACTTCAGTTTGAATATAAGTAAATTATTTCACTTTAAAATGGTGTAATTACTCTGTAATTTTATTTGTTTTCTCTTCCACCATTCTTTCCATCAGGTTAACTTTTCCCTGTAACTTAGCAAATTCCATCTTTCTATCAGCATTCTCCCTCTTCTCATCAAGTAATTGTTGATACAAATCTGTTGTTTTATCTACAAATCACAAATTATAAAATGAAAGAAAATAACATTCCAATTTAATTGTCTTATAACAAAATGTTACACTACTGATCTATCTTTAGCTCATAAAACTGCTGAGATATGTGGTGTGGAAAGCTTACACTGCATGTAGAACAAGGATTTCAAGCAATTTATGCGTACTTATCAATTCCAATTTTAGCTGTACATGATTGTTGTTCCCTAACGTCCAGTAGAAAATATTTCATGCATGATCAGGACAAGATTGTCTATAGAGAAATAGCAACGGTAATGCTTTGACAAACCCCAAAGTCAACAATCTCGCATTCCTGTCTGTTTTCAACAAATGCATTAATAAATTCGAGCAAACATTTCTGAGTTTACAATGTATAAAACACACATAGCATAGAGTTCTGTTTTTTCCTCTCCTTTCCTTTTATCCAGATACCATACCATAAACAAGGATAAGAAATAAGTCATGGGTTTAACCAAATACCATACTGTGTTTATCTAAGTAACAATTATCACTCACTTCTCATTTCATCATGTTTAGCTTCCAACTGCTGCATTTCTTGGGTTTTTTGCTGAAAAAACATGAAAATAGATTAGTGAAGCAAAATTTTTCGAATAAACACCAAACTATATAAATTTGAATCTTAAAAAGCTAATAACATTCAATCCTGGCAGATACCAGGTTTGATTTATATACAAATCACAATGAAAAGAAAAATTGATTTAATAAATTTGATATGTAAACTTCAGGTGTTTTTAAAATCAATATAAAGATGTCTTATTGTGATATTGTGCTTTTATATGTCACAATAACCTTAATCTTTGATCTGTAATCAAGCATATGGCCATGATTGAGCGAGCCATTTCTAACCATATATCAAATAATTGTTCTGTATCTAAAGAAAGAATGACAAAAATATTTGATGGACAAAATGGATGGACAGACAAGGTGATTGCAATATAGTCGCACCTTAAAGTTGTGGTATCATAACTATCTGGTACAATAACCAATATGACTCACCTCAACTTTTTCCATGACTCCCTCTTTACATTTACACAGTACAGATAACATATCCATAATTAACTTGGCAGGATTGTTCATTTCATCGTCGGAGAAGTTCCCATCACTATACCCATAATACTCATCATGCAGATACAGGTTACGGATATCTTTCCAGTATTTCTGGTCCTACAATTTTAAATGCTAATTAATGTAATGCAGGTTAAATGCATTTTAATTCACAAGGCTGAAGTTTCACCAGCGTTTTGTATTTGTGTCGATCTGTATTTCATTTGCGACAATTTTTTTCTTTCATTTTGACTGATTTTTTTATTTCATTTGCGTCAATACTTTTAGAGGCAAATTACAGGTGAATATTATTTTTCATTTATCATCATAGGCCTCTTCTGTTAGCCAGTTTTAGAAATGTTATGAATTGTCAATCAATTTGGATAGCCATTTACAAATGTCACTCTATTTGTCTTTATACTCTGTCCCCAGCCCAACAGACTGGATTTTCCTCCACAAGTTCTGAGCTTTTTTATGAGTTATTTGAAACATCAACAAGAATTTAAATTATTACCGTAAGTTAACTTCAAAATGATTACATGTCTTGTGCCAAATGATGACCACATTAGTCTGATTTAATTGTGTATTCCTTTAGTACTACCACTGATTTAATTGTGTATTCCTTTAGTACTACCACTGTTTCTAGATTAACCTTACCACACTCTGTAACCTTTGTAGTATTTCGCTTGCACAATAGTATGCTCCATAATCAAAATCCTTCTCCAGTATATCATGGAAGATGTCAAACAGACTTTTTATAGCGTCCTGCATCTTTCTAATGTTGGCTTGCTTGAATACCAGCATGTTTAACTTGTTTAACCTCTGCAGAGAAAAAGATATTAATAAATAGTTAACTAAAATTTTTACGTTCAAAATATTGATATGTGGGGTCACATATTGAGTTTGATGAAAAAATAAAGGATCTTTATTAATCACTGAATGTTCAGAGGTAAACTATAAGATTTGAATACTGTAAATTTAGAAATTCAGAATTTTTATTGCATGCATTGGGAATAAATAAAATTCTAATTCAATTATTGTGAATTTAGGAAAAGCTACTTACAGATATGAACCGAATATCAGAATGTGAGTCCTTATCAAGGAGATACTCACAGAGTAGCTTTATTTGCATAAATAATGGCTACATACGAACCTTATTATCATTATAAATAATGGCTACATACAAACCTTATTATCATTATAGGATGCTAATGTTTACCTCAGTATTCATGTTGATGCTGCTGTTATATCTTTTCTTCACCTGAGTAAGAAAAAAGAAAAGATTATAGCAATCGAAAACATTTGTAAAAATTAATCATTCTTTTACCTTTATTAAATGTATAGCAAAATTCTTTAATAATTAAGAGTTGTAACCTTATACAGAGACATATGATTACAGTAGGATATATTCATGGTGTTTCATTTTCAGTGTCTGTGAAAGAAGTCTTGATTTATCAGGAATTCAAGATGTACCAGGTTTTGGTTCTTGGAATTCAGGATGACCTTCACCCCCTCCCCGAACACATGTTCAAGTCAACTAATTGTATCTTTATTGACAAGTACATGTAGTAATATATTCTACTCTCATTGACTATATAAATATGAAAATAAAATAAATTGAAATTATACCAAAAAGTAAAATAATTAATACCAAAATCCAAAGAAAATTCATTACAGAAGTCCCTTAACAAATGGAAAAATCAAAAGCTCAAACACATCAAACAAATGGAAAACAACTGTCATATTCCTGACTTGGTACAGGCATTTCCCTATCTAAAAAGGTTGATTAAAAACCCAATTTTCCATCTAAAAATAAGCATTTAAACATGACTTAAAACAACAAGTAACTTTGAACAGTCATTAAAAGAACAATATACAAGAAACAAAAACACTAGTGCAAATTATAAAAAAAGCATGCTGTTCTTAATCAGCATGATCAGGGAATGGAATCACTAAAAGTAAGATAAACCTACTTAACCCTCTGATATGAAATCATTTGTCCTACTATTATCAGTTGCTGTACCTCAGAAGGATTTCATAGAGCAAATAGTACAGGATGACACAATCTTGTTGAATAGCCAGAAACAAATAGTACAAAATCTGTTGCAGGTATATAAAAATAAACATATTAATCTTGCTTCAAACTATAAATCAGCAAATACGATGTCCATCCAAAAAATAGAGAGTGATTATTAGTTAAACTTACTATTCATCCATCATTAGGTCCTTAATGTAAGACGAGGTATGAAGAGAAGAAACAAATTAATTCTTCCCAACTTAAATCTGATAGTTTTTGTTTTTGTTATTGTTCATTATCAAATTTAACAAGACAATATGTGTAATAAAATTTAAACATAGCTGACCTAAACTAAGACATTTAGTCAATTTCAAAAATAAATTATTTCCAAATAAAGTTTGAAAATTTTCTTGAATAGATCATATTAATTACATATTTAATTGGATTTTCAATTTATCATCAATTAACTTTAAATACCTTATTGAGGACTCCAGGTAAAAGAAAATAAATATTTATTTAAAATTCACTATCATTGGAATGCACTATGAAATTTGGTAAGCTTTGAGTGTAGTTTATGACAAATTATGTAAAATATCTATCCCTGGTCAACCTTTGACATTGAAATCCAACAATATAGCATTTAATAGCATCAAAAGTGATTTGCCATTAAATCATAATGGAGCATTAAAACTTTTAAGATCTGATTCAGATGTATATATTTGATCTTTAACTACTATTTCTTTATTTTAAATCAATACAAAAAGTATGTAAGGGGAAGTAATACTACATATAGATATCACTTAAACTTTGGCATCTGATGTGCTAACCTTGGCAAACCAATTCCATATTTGCAAAATCTATAATCAGACTAAACTAAGGGCTCTAAAGAGCCTGTGTCGCTCACCTTGGTCTGTGAATATTAAACAAAGGAAGCAGATGGATTCATGACAAAATTGTGTTTTGGTGATGGTGATGTGTTTGTACATATTACTTTACTGAACATTCTTGCTGCTTACAATTATCTCTATCTATAATGAACTTGGATCAGTAGTTTCAGTGGAAAATGTTAGTAAAAATTTACAAATTTTATGAAAATTGTTAAAGGACAATAACTCCTTAGGTGGTCAATTGATCATTTTGGTCATGTTGACTTAATTTTAGGTCTTACTTTGCTGTACATTATTGCTGTTTACAGTTTCTCTCTATCTATAAAAATATTCAAGATAATAACAAAAACAGCAAAATTTCCTTAAAATTACCAATTCAGGAGCAGCAACCCAACAAAGGGTTGTCCGATTCATCTGAAAATTTCAGGGCAGATAGATCTTGACCTGATCAACAATTTTACCCTGACAGATTTGCTCTAAATGCTGTGTTTTCCAGTTATAAGCCAAAAACTGCATTTTACCCCTATGTTCTATTCTAAGCCATATCGGCCATCTTGGTTGGTTGGCCAGGTCACCGGACACATTTTTTAAACTAGATACCCAATGATGATTGTGGCCAAGTAGTTTCAGAGGAGAAGATTTTTGTAACAGATTACTAAGATTTACGAAAAATGGTTAAAAATTGACTATAAAGGGCAATAACTCCTAAAGGGGGTCAACTGACCATTTCAATCATGTTGACTTTTTTGTAAATCTTACTTTGCTGAACATTATTGCATTTTACAGTTTATCTCTATCTATAATAATATTCAAGATAACAACCAACCAGATGCTCCGCAGGGCGCAGCTTTATACGACCTCAGAGGTTGAACCCTGAACGGTTGGGGCAAGTATGGACACAACATTCAAGCTGCATTCAGCTCTAAGTTTGAATTGTGATTAAATAATTGACAAAGCATAGGTTACTGACACAGAATGAATGTGGTCTAATGAACTTAAAATTTTTTTTTGCCTTTGAGCAATTCACTATGCTGTTGAATATTAATCCTCTCAAAAAAATGTTTGAAGAAATTTTCTATTATTTATGAAATCTGAAATGAGAAAAATTGAACACCCCTCCATTTTTTTCACATCCCCTTTCCCTTTTTCCAAAACTGATCTCAATTCAAATTTCTAATGGAGTTTGCAACAATAACTACTCATTTAAATACATCATAAAATATTAAAATGTAAAATATTGTTTTAATTTATCAGTTGGTAGTAAAAGTGAATATACATTGTATATTGTATAAAACAATGATTTAAGTTGATTCAACTACTATTCTGGACAAAGAAAGATAACTCCAATTGAAAATTTCTTGCTATTGCACAATATTGTGCAAGTGGATATTTCTTGCTATTGCGCAATACTGTGCAATTGAAAATATTTGCTATTGCACAATACTGTGCAATTGAAGATTTCTTGCTATTGTGCAATACTGTGCAATTGAAAATTTTTTTGCTATTGCACAATACTGTGCAATTGAAGATTTCTTGCTATTGCTGAATACTGTGCAATTGAAAATTTCTTGCTATTGCACAATACTTAATATAATAATTTTGGATCCTGATTTGAACCAACTTGAAAACTGGGCCCATAATCAAAAATCTTAGTACATGTTTAGATTCAGCATATCAAAAAAGCCCAAGAATTCAATTTTTGTTAAAATCAAACTTAGTTTAATTTTGGACCCTTTGGACTTTAATGTAGACCAATTTGAAAATTGGACCAAAAATTAAGAATCTACATACACAGTTAGATTTGGTATATCAAAGAACCCCAATTATTCAATTTTTTATGAAATCAAACAAAATTTAATTTTGGACCCCGATTTGGACCAACTTGAAAACTGGGCCAATAATCAAAAATCTAAGTACATTTTTAGATTCAGCATATCAAAGAACCCCAAGGATTCATTTTTTGTTAAAATCAAACTAAGTTTAATTTTGGACCCTTTGGACCTTAATGTAGACCAATTTGAAATGGGACCAAAAATTAAAAATCTACATAATTCAGTGGCTGTCGTTTGTTTATGTGTTACATATTTGTTTTTCGTTCATTTTTTTACATAAATAAGGCCGTTAGTTTTCTCGTTTGAATTGTTTTACATTGTCTTATCTGGGCCTTTTATAGCTCACTAAGCGGTATGGGCTTTGCTCATTGTTGAAGGCCGTACGGTGACCTATAGTTGTTAATGTCTGTGTCATTTTGGTCTTTTGTGGATAGTTGTCTCATTGGCAATCATACCACATCTTCTTTTTTATATATACACAGTTAAATTCGGCATATCAAGAACCCCAATTATTCAATTTTTGATAAAATCAAACAAAGTTCAATTTTGGACCCTTTGGGCCCCTTATTCCTAAACTGTTGGGACCAACACTCCAAAAATCAAACCCAACCTTCCTTTTATGGTCATAAACCTTGTGTCAAAATTTCATAGATTTCTATTTACTTAAACTAAAGTTATAGTGTGAAAACCAAGAAAATGCTTATTTGGGCCCTTTTTGGCCCCTAATTCCTAAAATGTTGGGACCAAAACTCCCAAAATCAATCCCAACCTTCCTTTTGTGGTCATAAACCTTGTGTTAAAATTTCATAGATTTCTATTCACTTTTACTAAAGTTAGAGTGCGAAAACTAACAGTATTCGGACGACAACGACGACAACGACAACGACGATGATGACAACGACGACGCAGACGTCAACGTGATACCAATATAACGACCAAAAAATTTTCAATTTCAATTTTTGCGGTCGTATAAAAACAGCAAAATTTCCTTAAAATTACCAATTTAGGGCAGCAACCCAACAACAGATTGTCAGATTCATCTGAAAATTTCAGGGCAGATAGATCTTGACCTGATAAACAATGTTATCCCATGTCAGATTTGCTCTAAATGCTTTGGTTTTTGAGTTATAAGCCAAAAACTGCATTTTACCCCTATGTTCTATTTTTAGCCATGGCGGCCATCTTAGTTGGTTGGCAGGGTCACCGGACACATTTTTTAAAAAAGATACTTAAATAATGATTGTGGCCAAGTTTGGTTTAATTTGGCCCAGTAGTTTCAGAGGAGAAGATTTTTGTAAATGTTAACAGATGACAAAGACGACAACGACGGACGACGGACGCAAAGTGATGAGAAAAGCTCACTTGGCCCTTTTAATCATTTTGGTTTTCCACAACATGCATTTTGTATAAAATTAATTAAGCAGAAACTTAAGTATACGATTTGTTATGATCAACTCTAAAGTTAAATGTAAGAGGATCATAGTGTTACGTCATATAAACAGATCAGTAACACATGATCAAATATTTTTATAAAGAATTAAATAAATAAAGAGTCTTAATACAATAATTTTATTAGTGACCTGTTAACAACTTCTGCTTATCCTTTCAATACAAAATATATTAAACCAAAACATGTTTAACATTTAATATTGTGGAAAACTAACTTCACTTTCATAAAATTTTTATATGATAAATGGTAAGAGGTGTAGCACTGACAATTTACTTGAGTTTTAAGGATATATTTATAAAAAGTAGGGTATGGCACAAGTACTTGTTTTAGAATTGTTTTTACTATATACCTTTGTATAAAAGTATTTATGTAAAAAAAAATCTGAGACAAATGCCTATGGGTTCACCTCTGCAATAGAATATTTAAAATGTCTCCCCCTTTTTAACAATACTTTGACTCTTGTAAAGAAAACAGAAACTATGTCTTTTAATTTGAGATTATTTGATTAAATGGTCATAAATTAGAAGGTGCTGTAAGAAGATTAAAGCTGAACAGCACACACTTAATATTTAATACTAAGTCACATGACCCTGACCTTTGATCTCTGACCCTAAAATATACCATTATTCATGTACTACACATTGACAAGCAATGGAAAAAGTATTGCTAATGGTCAGATGCAAAAGTGAAGTCTTGTTACTACCTTGAGTTTTAACCTTGACCTTTGACATTGTTATGACAATAGAATATGCTCACACTATCATTTCCTTTGTTCAGCTTGTTCAGTAAATATTGATTTCTGGATAAAAAATAACGTCGGACAATTCTTAACTATCTTCATATGAGATGGATTTACAAACCCCGGAAAAAATATGATCCTACACAATGTAAATAAAATATTGCTCTTAAAATGTCATTCAAATTTAAGTTTTCACTTCATTCACCTTACAATAGTTTTCTCAAAATAATCCATATTGAAATACCGTTATTTTTTTAGAACCCAATGACAATGTTTTGTGGTATTAAGCATTGTGTATAAGTTTTAGAACAAACTAAAGTTAGAGAACTGAAACCAATTACATGACGTACAGATGTACAGACTGACAAGGTAGAGAACTGAAACCAATGACGTATAGAATCTATACGTCATGTAATTGGTTTCAGTTCTCTACCTTGTCAGTCTGTACATCTGTACGTCATGTAATTGGTTTCAGTTCTCTACCATGTCAGTCTGTACATCTAGTATAGATGTACAGACTGACATGGTAGAGAACTCAAACCAATTACATGAGGTACAGATGTACAGACTGACAAGGTAAAACCAAAAAGCCTGCTACGTTACTACAGGGGCATAACAATATAGCTTAATACAAATTACAAGACAATAAATTCAGTTTGCTGTACAACAAGAGCTTTTCAAAAGAAAGCACCATATTTGGTCCCGCATATATTATATGGGGACAAAGTCCCAAATAACAGTAGAAAATTCAATAAAAAAAAAAAAAAAAAAATCGGGAAAATTTTCACAATATTTTCATAGTACTAATGAACTCAAAATCGTTCAATTTTTTTTTTTGTCGCGTTTTTGAATTTCCGGATCTGCGCAGAAATCTACTTCTGTTTCCGGTCTTGTTTGCATGAGACTTTGAATAAAATGTATATTTATCAGTCTAAAAAAGGAAATCAATACTAATTCATTTTTAAAAATTGTTTGTTATAAAAAAAAAACGTTACCTGATGACAACGTTTCTTTGTTTACATTGAATATGACGTCATAACTTAAATAACGTCACAACTAAAATCCCTAACAACAGAACCAAAATCGGAAACGTTACATTCTTTGTTTACATTGAATATGACGTCATAACGTAACAACTAAATCCCTAACAACAAAACCAAAATCGGAAACGCTACGGTATTTCCGTTTCTCTTTTTAACATGTTTGATTTATAAAAAAAGCATACAGACTTCATCCCCATTCACAGGTTATGCCTGCCTCATATTATCTATTGTTTCCAGATAAAAGTTGGTTAAATTAGATGAAGACAAGTAAGAAATTAATATAAACTTATTTCTTAAAAAGCATTGACATTCACAACCCAATTAGGCAAAAATAGAGATTTTGTTGCAAAATTTAAACAAGAGGCTCTCAAGAGCCTGAATCGCTCACCTGAATTTTTTTGGTTTAATCTCTCATCAATGATTATTTTGGCTTTTCAATTTATTTAAATGTTCTTTGAATCGTCCTATTTTCTTCAAAAGCAAAAAAAAAATCATTTTCTCCTATGTTCTATTTTAGCCATAGGAGCTATGTTTCTTGACATACAAGGAAATGAAATATAAAATTTATACTAGATACTCTGAAACTCTGAAACTCATTTAGCCTAAGTTTGGCTGAAATTGATACAGCAGTTTCATAAGAGAAGATTTTTTAAAGTAAGTCAACATGATGAACAAATTGTGAAAAGTCTTTAAAGGGCAATAACTCCTAAAGAGGTCAATTGACAATGTTGGTCAAATTGACTTATTTGTAGATCTTACTTTGCTGATCATATTTGCTGTTTACAGTTTATCTTTATCTATAATAATATTCAAGATAATGACCAAAAACTGCAAAATTTCCTTAAAATTACCAATTAAGTGGCAGCAACCCAACAATTGGATGTTTGATTCATCTGAAAATTTCAGGGCTGATAGATATTGACCTAATGAACATTTTTACTCCATGTCAGATTTGCTCTTAATGCTTTCGTTTTTGAGATATAAGCCAAAAACTGCATTTGACCCCTATGTTCTATTTTAAGTAACGGCGGCCATGTTTTTTGACGGATCAAAAATCAAAGCACACACTTTGTGCAGGATAATCTAAGGAACAACCATGCTAAGTTTTAACCAAATCCATTCAGTAGTTTCAGAGGAGAAGATTTTTTAAAGTTAGCAAATATGATGAACAAATTGTGAAAAATTGTCATTAAAGGACAATAACCCCTTAAGGGGTCAATTGACAATTTTGGTCATATTAACTTATTTGTAGATCTTACTTTGCTGATCTTTTTTGCTGTTTACAGTTTATCTTTATCTATAATAATATTCAAGATAATGACCAAAAACTGCAAAATTTCCTTAAAATTACCAATTAAGTGGCAGCAACCCAACAATGGTTTGTTTGATTCATCTGAAAATTTCAGGGCTGATAGATCTTGACCTAATGAACATTTTTACCCCATGTCAGATTTGCTCTAAATGCTTTCGTTTTTGAGATATAAGCCAAAAACTGCATTTGACCCCTATGTTCTATTTTAAGTAACGGCGGCCATGTTTTTTGACGGATCAAAAATCGAAGCGCACATTTTGTGCAGGATATACTAAGGAACAATCATGTTAAGTTTCATTCAAATCCATTCAGTAGTTTCAGAGGAGAAGATGTTTGAAAAATTGTTAACGACGACGACGACGACGTCGACGACGACGACGTCGACGACGACGACGACGGACGCCAAGTGATGAGAAAAGCTCACATGGCCTTTTAGGCCAGGTGAGCTAAAAACTGCAGGGATTTCAACCACATTTTATGCTTAGTATTAGTTTTTTTCTAAATGTGGTGGAAAAAATAATTTCAAAATCCGTTTACAACATTACATTTTGCCAATGTTTCAAGAAAACTTGAAGGTTAATTGTGTCTAAATGCTCAACTCTATCCATGATGTGCATTTGAAATGTCACACTGAACTTAAATGCATTTTTTTTTTCTTTGGAAAATATTATGTTGTATTTAATTTTTAGATAAGAGATCAAATATCAGGGTTAAATCATCACTTTCTAGGGTTAGCATCTTTAGAGCAAATTTTCTAGAACGTATTTATTTTATGATTGGCCTTGAAAAAATAAAAGCATTAGAAAAGGTTTGAAAAGTATTAAATAATGGACATAAAAATAGACTGATGGATGTTCTCATGGATTAGGAGTTTAAATATCTCATCAAAACTTCAGTACTTACAAACCTAACAAAAACAAACTAATCATTAAAGGATCTATATGTAACATCCAATCACATGGTCAAGAATTTATACTATTATTTATGTAAATTTCAACTAAAGTGAATGACCAATACATGACTTATGCCTTTCTCCTTGTATTATATTCAAATAGTTTGGCTAAATGCCCTCTCCAATAATAACATACTACAAAATAAAGATAAGCATCATAATTCTAATTTAATTAAATTCAATTATTAAAGAATTTGGTTATTTTGGGTTTATAAATAAATATCATATAAGTTCATGAACCTTAATAGTTAACATTAAAATTAACAGCATTCAATCTGCCAAGAAAATGTGTAATGTACAGGTTGGACAAAAAAGTTTCAAAAACCTTTATTTAGTTTAAAGAGTAAATTAAGAGTAAATACTATGTTTTACAGTGGCAGATCCAAGGGGAGGGTTCCGGGGGTTGGAACCGCCCTTTTTGTTTTGATGATCAATGCAATTGAATGGGGACATATAGTTGGAACCCCCCCCCCCCCCCTTTTGTCCAGGGTTGGGAACCCCCTTTTTTCAAATGGCTGGGTCCGTCACTGTTTTAATAATTTCATTCTATCAATGATATAATTGAAACAGATAATCTATTTTTGTGCTATTTCAGTTCCTTTTTTAATTAATCATTACAACTGGGTTGCGTTCAATATCCTAGCAGCTACATAGGTCTATGTAGATTTTTTACTAATGAACGTGTAACTAGCTTAGCTACTATCTATATCTATTTACAACTTATAATGAACCACCATGAACAACTTACAATGTATCACCATGAGCAACTTACAATGTACCATCATGAACAACTTACAATGTACCATCATGAACAACTTACAATGCATCACCATGAGCAACTTACAATGTACCATCATGAACAACTTATAATGAACCACCATGAACAACTTACAATGTATCACCATGAACAACTTACAATGTATCACCATGAACAACTTACAATGTACCACCATGAACAACTTACAATGTACCATCATGAACAACTTACAATGCATCACCATGAGCAACTTACAATGTACCATCATGAACAACTTATAATGAACCACCATGAACAACTGACAATGTATCACCATGCACAACTTACAATGTATCACCATGAACAACTTACAATGTATCACCATGAGCAACTTAAAATGTACCATCATGAACAACTAACAATGTACCATCATGAACAACTTACAATGCATCAACATGAACAACTTACAATGTACCACCATGAACAACTTACAATGTATCACCATGAACAACTTACAATCACCAGGAGCAACTTACATGTACCACCATGAACAACTTACAATGTACTATCATGAAACCACAAACAACTCACAATGTACTATCATGAAACCACAAACAACTTACTATGTTCCACCATGAAACCATGAACAACTTACAATGTACCACCATGACAACTTACAATGTACCATCATGAACAACTTACAATGTACCACCATGAAACCATGAACAACTTACAATGTAACACCATGAAACCACGTACAACTTACAATGTACCACCATGAACAACTTAAAATGTACCATCATGAACAACTTACAATGTAACATCATGAAATCATGAACAACTTACAATGTATCACGATGAACAACTTACAATGTACCATCATAAACAACTTACAATGTATCATCATGAACAACTTTCAATGCATCACCATGAACAACTTACAATGTACCACCATGAAAAACTTACAATGTATCACCATGAGGTACTTACAATCACCAGGAGCAACTTACATGTACCACCATGAACAACTTACAATGTACCATCATAAACAACTTACAATCACCAGGAGCAACTTACATGTACCACCATGAACAACTTACAATGTACCATCATGAAACCACAAACAACTCACAATGTACCATCATGAAACCACAAACAACTTACAATGTACCATCATGAACAACTTACAATGTACCACCATGAAACCATGAACAACTTACAATGTAACACCATGAAACCACGGACAACTTACAATGTACCACCATGAACAACTTAGAATGTACCATCATGAACAACTTACAATGTATCACCATGAACAACTTACAATGTACCACCACGCACAACTTACAATGTACCACCACGAACCACTTACAATGTACCATCATGAACAACTTACAATGTACCATCATGAACAACTTACAATGTACCATCATGAACAACTTACAATGTATCATTATGAACAACTTATCATAAACAACTTACAATGTACCATCATAAACAACTTATCATAAACAACTTACAATGTATCACCATGAACAACTTACAATGTATCATCATAAACAACTTACAATGTATCACCATGAACAACTAACAATGTACCATCATGAACAACTTACAATGTACCATCATAAACAACTTTAGATGCACCATCATGAACAACTTACAATGTACCATCATGAACAACTTATAATGAACCACCATGAACAACTTACAATGTATCACCATGAACAACTTACAATGTACCATCATGAACAACTTACAATGCACCATCATGAACAACTTACAATGCATCACCATGAATAACTTACAATGTACCATCATGAACAACTTAACAATGTACCATCATGGACAACTTACAATGCACCATCATGAACAACTTACAATGCATCACCATGAACAACTTACAATGTACCATCATGAACAACGTAACAATGTACCATCATGGACAACTTACAATGTACCATCATGAACAACTTAACAATGTACCATCATGGACAACTTACAATGTACCATCATGAACAACTTACAATGTACCATCATGAACAACTTACAATGTACCATCATGAACAACTTATAATGAACCACCATGAACAACTTACAATGTATCACCATGAACAACTTACAATGTACCATCATGAACAACTTACAATGTACCATAATGGACAACTTACAATGCATCATATTTAAAAAGAATTCCTCTTGTTTTCAAACAATAGATATCCTATAATCATCAATCAAAACCATAATTACAGTTGTTTCTAGTTTTTTACACTTTCTTTACAAAGTAATTGAACCGTTATTCATAGCCACTTTGCTCTCTATCTTAAATTCTGCAACATCAAGCATATAAGCTTTTCTGTCTTGAGCTCAAATAAAATAAAAGTCATGTCGTGTCACAACTATCCTAACCTGTATTAAAAATTCAACAAAGCTGAAACTGCATATAACATATTGCACTGGTTCCCAGAAGTTTGGAAGTATAAAAATTCATAAGGGTTCCGCGGAACACAGTGTCTCACCTACTTTTGCTGTTAATCTTAGAATCAACAAAAATGAGGAAAAACATCAATAAAAATTTCCCTCTCCATACTGTCTTTTGATTGAAAGAAGCTTCCAAGTTTGGTAAAAATCCAGGATAGTTTATGAATCTAATGAATGTTTTTTTTTAAACTTTAACTGCAGACTATATGTAATGTTAACTGGAAGAAAAACTAAGTCCATTTATAAGTAAAATACGGAAAAAGTAGAATTTTTTTTTTACTTCTGAATAATATCTTAGGATCAGAAACAAGCTTTTTGTCCAAGTTTGGTAGAAATCCAGGATAGTTTAAGAACATTATAAAAATTTTAAAAACTTAAACCACAGAGTGAATGTTTTGTTTCTGGCAAAGAAATTTATTTTTACAAAATTTTCTTCTTGATACTATCTAATGATCATAAACAAGCTTCTGTCCAAGTTTGGTATAAATCAAGGATAGTTTATGAAAGTTTTTAAATTTTAAAAACTTTAACCACAGAGTGAATGTAATGTTTCGTCGCAGAAAAACTAAGTCCATTTATAAGTAAAATATGGAAAAAATGGAATTGTATTTTTACAAAATTTACTTCTGAATACTTTCTTATGATCATAATAAACAAGCTTATGTCCAAGTTTGGTAGAAATCCAGTATAGTTTAAGAAAGTTATTAAAATTTCAAACTTTTAACCACAGAGTGAATATTTGTGGACGCCGCCGCCGCCGAAAATGGAATGTAAGATCGCTTAGTCTCACTTTTTCAACTAAAGTCAAGGCTTGACAAAAGCATGA
Source organism: Mytilus galloprovincialis (assembly GCF_965363235.1). Lineage (NCBI taxonomy): Eukaryota > Metazoa > Mollusca > Bivalvia > Mytilida > Mytilidae > Mytilus > Mytilus galloprovincialis. Next base: position 17,411,297 of record NC_134840.1, read on the forward strand.
ACGTCGGATCAGAGCAACAGAAAAAATGTGCCCACTTTTTTAATTTCCCATTTTTTTCATTATTCAAAAGCAACTTCTACAGTGATCCCAAGTCTTAATGCTTTTATTTAATATGACAACCCAAATATTTTACCTAATTACAAAGTTACAACTATGTGTAGGAACTATTATGTTCCAAAGTATGTACTGTTTTCTGGTATGTTCTTTCTGAATGTGCCTGAAACAGTGGTTCTTTGCCATAAAATTATTATCATATGATTACTCAAATGGTATCTCATTTAGTTTAAGCAAAATAATTAATAATGCACAAGTAATTTGCTTTTGTTAAAGTGGAAAATTTAGCATAAATAAATCAACAGTATTTGAAATTCTTCAATTTTCCAAAATAAATGTTTAATCTATTCAATGCAATAAAACTCTTGTTTTTCTAAAAATCTATCTTTTTTAAATACAGATTTAAGAAGAGAGAAAATTAAGTGAAATGGCAAAAACTCTCCAAAATCATGACGTTTTTGATTACGATATGTTGTGTCATAAGGTAGAGCACAACCTTCAACCAAAAATGTATTTACAAATGAAGTATATTTTTTTGAATTCTTCCCTAATAAAATAATTTTATTGATGCATTTACTTTGAGTCTATCTTTGCCAAAAAATCCTTCAAGAGTCTTTAATGATGTCTTATTCAAAGTATACAATTAACAATTGTGTCATTTAACATTTTCTGGAAGTCTTTATTCTGACCAACAGAGTACAATCTAGGGTGTTTGGGGTGAGAAAAAAATAACTCTCCATCACACATTTCTTAATTCATTTTAGATTTACCTTTAAGATATCCTTAAATTTTGATAACATTTAAATCTAGTTATTTGAAAATTGAATAGAACTGCTAATTATGAGTTAACTTAATACATAATATTCACAAAAGATTATCAGATAATCGCATCCAATTATTTAAGAAAATTTTTTTTTTAAAGAAACTAAATGTAATATTAAATTACACTTACTAATGCATTTATTACTACCAGTATACTCTCACATAAATAAAATAACATTTTATCAAAAGAGAAAGCAAATGTATTAATACTTTAATTTGGAAATATTTCACTTACCGGTATATCAAATATCAAAGCCAACTTGGGATGTTTCCATTTATTTTTGGTTTTCTGTTTAAATGAAGTTTACACAAATACATGTTGAATTTAATCAAATATATGATAATTTCATCTTTTTACTATCAGGATATTGAGTACCTGTTACCTGAATAAAATCAGCAATTAGTATCATTTATCATGAAAATAAAACACTTACTTGGTGATGTGTATTCCAATTTGTAATCAAGCTTGTGGCCCAAAAGAACAAATGTAATGTCTTTAACCTGTCCTGAGGGAAATGGTCCTTTTAAACTTCTTTGTACTGAATAGGTCACCACTTGGAACAATTCTAAACCTATTGTTATAAGGCCATAAAACATTATCAAATGATGGATTAAAATTTTAATCTATTTACTTAAATGTGTATTGAAAGTGTAAACAAAAGTGTTTTTCTGCATAACACACAAACAACAGCTCAACAGGAACTTCTACAACCAATTTTGGTAAAATTAGTTATGTTACTCAAACATCAATATTTTTCTTCTTGAGAAAAGTGGTTTATTCAATGAATTACATACCAATACAAGTTTAAAAGCCAAATGTATATCATCAACAAATGATGCATTTTTTAAAATGTTGAATCTAGATGCTTTTACTTTACAAACTTCACTAAAATATTCATTTGATTCCTCCAACTCTCATTTCAGATCTGTGAGAAGACTACAATGTTTATAATTTATTGCATTGTTGGGTTGTTGTCTCATAAATGCTTATACTACATCTCATTATAAACTAACATAGATAGATATACGAAGGTGTGGTATGACTGCCAATAAGACAACTCTCCATATAGTTCATTTTCAAAATTAAAGAATAAGTATTATCTTGCCAACAAGATGATATTTTTACCTTTCAACAAATTCTAAATAATTCACCCTTTTACTGAGAGCCTTAATCCTATCTGCTGTTCTGGCATCATTTGTCAATCTTTTCCTGGAGTCACCTTACCTAGAATAAAACTTAAAAAATACAGATTTGTAAAGTAAGTTTGCAAATTTGTTTCTTTTTCTTTATTTTGTTTTCTTTAGAACATATTGCATTTGCAGTATGTATAAAGTACTTTTTTTGTTTGTTTAGAATTGTTTATTTTCTTCCTTTTCCTCCTTATCTTCTTAAGAGTATTTTTCTGAGTGCTTTTTTTTTCAGACAAGATGTGAATGTATACTAAAATAGTCACTGACAAATGTGCATTATCACATTATAGGCTTAAGTATTTATTATAAAATCATTAGATTTTAGCAACCAGCAATCCAAATTTAGTTAAAACATTGCTGTACAGGAAGTCATGCTAAGTATATCCTGACTCATACCTTATTCCTGCTGGATAGGAAATTTTTATAAGAGACTGAAAAAAAAAATGCTCACATCATGTTTTATCTGTTTTTTACCAAAAAGCTCAATAAAAAGTCAGTAACTCAAAAATAAAATAAAGAATCATCAAGAAAAAGTATACAGATCTTCAGATTGATATAAATAACAAGTGTGTGAAGTTTTAGTCATAAATAGTTCCTGAGATACGACGCAACATGTGACCCCCCCCCCCTCTTTTTTTTACAAAATACTCAATAACCCTAAATAAGAATCATCACTAAAAAGTATACAGATCTTTAGATTAATATAATTAAGAAGTGTGTAAAGTTTTAAGCAATAATCATGAATTGTTTTTGGGATACAGCGCGACATGTGAAAAAAACACCACCCCTGTTTTACTTACAAAGTCACATAACTCAAAAAGTTTAAATCTTATTTTCACCAAAAAGTAAACTAATCGTTTGACCATCATAATAAAGAACTATGTTAAGTTCATGCAATTTGGATAAGTCGTTCTCAAGTTACTGTGCAACAATGTTTTAATTTTGACAGGCATATAAAAATTGGGTATCCTCTTATCCCTAACCAACCTCACCCATCTGTCAGTCCAACATCACCAACTGTAAACTGGTTTTAGACTTCATCAAACCTGGCCATCAAGGTATAGAAGATTAGACATGGAAAAATGCTCATCAGGAAAGAGTTTACATTTAACATCAAGCCAACACCAAAAATATTTACCTCAAGAAAAGGAATAGAAAAAAAGATATGAAAGCCTTTTAATTTTAATGAAAAGAAATGATCCTATAATTTAATTGACTATTTATTAAACTTTAGAGATTTTAAAATGTTTGTCCTAAATAAAACATTATGATTTGTTATGATATACATCAACCAGATTAATCGAATAAGTCAATGGCTTTGGAAAAAACTTAGTTTAACCTTTGGTCCAAACATTTAATATTTAGCAATTACAATCAATAGTGGCCTGACTGGCCTCACTAGTAAAAAAGAAAGTAATGTGATAATATTATTCTAACAATTAAAGTGTAAAGTTTGTATACAAATATTTTTTCAAAGATTATGTGAAATATTCATAAATCTACAAGATAAGGTGAGAAGTCCACAATGGGCTTTATTTTATTTGTGGTATGGGATTTGCTGATTGTTGAAGGCCATACGATGACCTATAGTTGTTAATTTATTTGTCATTTGGTCTGTTGTGGAGCGTTGTCTCATTGGCCATCATACCACATCTATTTTTATATTGTATATATACATGCATACAACTGCATAATGATGGACATTTGATTGGTTTGAAAATTGTATCTGATTTTAATATTTGTAATGTAAACTGAAAAAGTAAAGAAGTCCAATCAAATAATGTGCAGTTGTATCAACAGTGGTTACTAAAATAAATTATTATTAAATGCTTGGAGTATCTATATTGTTTGTGTTAGGTTTTTTTTTTTTTATTATAGAATAAAATTGGAACAAGAAAGCTCCTTAGAGCCTGAGTCACTCGCCTGTCAAAAATTGAAACAGTAGGTAAAAAATCTTTGAATTGCTATTCCTACTATAAGGGGTCAGGCAATGGTTTCTGTCATGTTGGCACACATATATATTTTGTATACCAATCAGAATTGCTGATAATAGTTTCTAGCTATCTATCATATTTTTCAATATTAGAGGCAAATACCTCTAAAATAAGACAAAAAACAAAATAATCTTTTAAGGGCAATAACTTCTATAAGCAGTCATCTGATAGTTTTGGTCATTTGGCATTATTGTATACATGATCATTTTTGCTGTTCTCAGTTTTCACTTATTTAATATAGTTTTTTAAAATAATAGAAAAATATGTACAATATAAACACTGTGTTAATTTTTGGTCCAATATCTTTTTAATATAAGGCCAGATTTTTTTTAATTTGTTGGTTTACTGATCAGCCGACCCTTTTTTCCGAAATACAGAATAATAAAATTCAGTGATGTTCCATATATATGCTTTTTTATTACCGCCAACCCTACCAATACCTATCCCTGAAATATAAATTAAAAAAAATATTTTATGAAATGAAATGCATTAAACACTAACAGAATTGATAACAAATTATGTTGTGAAAAAATAAAAATTCAAAAATAATCCGTATGTTTTTTGTATCTAAAAGTAGACAAATCAATCATAACTGACCTTGAAATGTTGTTTGCACAAATAATGTTGTGTAGCAAAACCTGTGTTTATTACCCATTACAATAAGTTCTTTTTCTTTTTTTTGATAATTCTGTAAGATGTATAATCTCATAGATAAAATGGACCTATCCAAACAAGGAGGATGTCAAGTTATAGCTTTTCACAAACAATTTCATAGATAAATAATTTAATTTTGGATGTAACGCGTCTTCTGATTGGATGACGTTATTTTGTTATGAGCCCATAGACATAATTTAATCATGTGACCGTGACGTCATCAACGTTTTTTCAAGGTTTTCTACGGTTTAAAATAGAATTTAGAATTAAATTATAAGAAATGACTGTAATATTTTTTCTGTCTATTCGAAATAACATAAAAAATGTGGTGCACACTGTTAAATAACCCGCTACGCGCGTTATTCAGTGTGCACCACATTTTTTATGTTATTTCTTCATAGACAGAAAAAATATTACAGTCATTCCTTAATTAAAAAAATCTTGGATATCAAAAACAGGAATTGCTTGAAAACTCATGAATCCAATGTCTTTGTCTTTCCACTGGATGAGTCTATTAGCTTATTTTCATACAATGTGTTTGCAATTTTTTTTTATTAGTTTTCATGCTTAAAGATTATTATTCACGAAGTTTCCTGAAATTAATAAAGAGCTACGCAGATCTGTTTTTTTCTTGTTCGTGAAATGACGATTTAATTTGTCTGTGTCCTTTGACAAAAGCAAGCATTTTATGTTTATAACGGCTGAACAATAATATTTCATGGAACTTTTGTCATGTGTCGTTTCAATATTAAACTGTGTTCACCTATTGTCATGTATTGTTTCAATATAAACACTATGAAAACTTTTTGTCATGTGTTTTTTTTCAATTTAAAAACTGTGTTTATCTTTAGTCATGTATTGTTTAACAAAAACCCTATAGCTTTTGCTTTAAGGTTTTTCATGCAAACACTATGTTAACCTTTTGTCAGATATTTGTTCAATATTAACACTTAGTTCACCTTTTGTAATGTATCGTTTCAATTAAACACTATGATAACCTTTTTACTTTTTTTTTAATAAAAAACACTGTGTTTAACTTTTGTCATGTATTTTTTTGATAAAAACACAATGATAACTTTTTAACTTGTGTATTTCATAAAAGCACAATGATAACTTTTTAACTTATGTATTTCATAAAAACACTGTGATAACATTTCTTCCTGTATTTTTTTTCAATATAAATACTTAATTAATCTTTTGTCATGTATTGCTTCAATATATATCCATGCACTGTAATATTTTTTTGTCATGTATTATTTAAATATAAACACTGTATTCATCTTTTGTCATGTATTATTTCAATAAAAACTTCAGGATACTTTTTTGACTTAATATTTTTTACACAAACACAGTTAACTTTTATGTAAAGTTTCAAACTCAATATTTTCCAGGTTTTATCATTAAAGAAAAAATCATCAATCTATCAAAATTTAATGTCTGAATAAATTAACATATACATAAATATAACATTGTGTTAAGCTGGTCTGTAGAGTTCTAGATACAAATAGATTACTGATCCTGAGAACTAGGTCAAAAAAATATTTAGGTATCAAATGCAATAAAATCAACAAGTAAATTACTCATAAATATATGTTTACAGATGTAAAAAATATATTGTAAATTGTACAATTCTTAGTTCTGTATACCTTGTACAATAATGAATATTATAAGATTAAACTATTATGAAACCACAACTGAAAAGGCAAACATACAAATAAAAATAAAAAAATCAAGTAATTTAGAAATTTGTACAAATAAATTTTGTCTAATTTTGCCAGGAAACATGGTTTAAATTGGATTTTTTTTTTTTTAAGTTCAGTGACCTGCAAAATATAGGTCAAACCTGGGAACAGTATATCTAACATATATGTTCCTGGTCAAACCTGGGAACAGTATATCTAACATATATGTTCCTGGTCAAACCAAAATTTGGTATATATTCTAAAAATGTCTTAACATAATGAACATTTGTATCAAGTTTCCACTTTCCAGTAGATTTGACCCTAACTTTATAGGAAACTACCTTCACCATAACCTGATAAGGAATAGAAGAACAAAGGGATGAAAAAACAGGCAGAAACAGATCAGAAAATATAATGCTCCCTTACTAATATAGGCCACACATATCAAGAATGAGTCCATAGTACAAGATTGCCCCACTCGCACTATCATTTTCTATGTTCAGTGGAACATGAAATTGGGGTCAAAACTATAATTTGGCATTAAAATAAGAAATTTCATATCATAGGGAACATACTCAGTGTCATGTTGATTGGACTTCAACTTCATCAAAAACTACCTTGACCAAAAACTTTAACCTGAAGTAGGACAGAGAGACGGATGGACAGACATACAAACGGACCCACAGACCAGAAAACATAATGCCCCTCAACTATCGTAGGTTGGGAACAAAAAATAACATTGATTTCTATAGATATATGTATGTTTGATAGCATTTATAACACTTTTCAACCCATGCAAGTAGTACCAAAAAAAAAGCGGAAAATATCAAAGGCAAATCCAAAATTCGTAAGTCAAAGGGAAACTGCAAAAAATTAAAGAGGACAAAAATACAAGTCCATTTAAACCATTAATTGAAATACTGTTAATTCAGAAATTAATGAATACATTTATTATTGTCATTTTGTCATTTTAGATTAAATTGCGATTTTAATTTTTGCAATATGAAAAACGCTGTTTAATTCATATATTCTATATATGCATGTCATTAAAAGGCAATACATTTAGTCTTAAAAAAGTCAATGAATGAAATACATGTTATAGCTAGCTAAAATGATGCTTGAAGCAAAGTACCAGGAAGTTATCATATGAATTTGCTGAAAACTTTATTAAAAAAAAAATTGGTTACAAGTACAGCAGTTTACCCATACCTTCTTAAATAAAAATAAATTGAGGTAGAATAAATAAAGCTTTATCAGATTATGGCACTCTTAAACTTAATTGTATAATTTTTTGTTGAACTGCGAATAAAACTTCATTATTCACAAATATTTTGGCAAAAATTACACAAAAAACATTAGAAATCAATCCTTCAGTTGGTTCAAAATGACAATCTTTATAAAATATGTAAACTAGTCTTAATTACTATCTGAATCTGATACAACCATCACTCTATTTACAGTCCCTGATCTACAACTTCGTGTTCTTCTGTTCAACAAATCAAAAGGCACATCTACTGAATCATCCTGATCATTAACTGTAACAGCTGACTTAGAATTTTTATCATTTTCAAACATGTTAACATTAGATTTAGAAGTTTCTTCTCTGTTTAATTTCGATGATTTAACTCTACTTTTCCCTTTTTTCACTAATGATTTACCTTTGTCATTTTTTTTCACCTCTATTGTCTTATCTGGTTTTAATTTCTCAGACCTTTGCTTTTTTATTTCTTCTTTCTTATTTTTTTCGGTTTTGGATTTCATTTTATTCTTTTTATCAAAGGCATGAACTTCATCCTCCAAGAAACCTTTCATAGCTATAGGTTCCTTTGGTAAATCTAGAGAAAAGTCTTCAGTGGCATGACCTGCTTTACCCACTGTTATATTTGGTTTAGTCCTTCTAACTTTGCTGGTACCCTGATCAGCAGTTGAGCTACTCTGAGAACCAGTATCTAATGTACTATTGCTATTACATGCAGCAGTATTAACAGAGGTTGACTGAGACATTATATTTGTTTCAATAGCAGACTTTTTATTGTTTGTAGATGATGAATTACTTCCAACTGATTTCTTAGCTCTTTCCTTGGAATTATTTTTCACATTTCCGATATTTGTACCAATCATGATCTGACTACTGGATCCTAGTTTAGAATTAGACTGCTCTATACTTTCTCCAATCATACTTTCATAATCTAAACTAGCAATTAAATCATCACCACTTGATTCACTGCTGCTCTCTGACAAATTTACTTCATTTTTTATTGTCACTTTTGTCTTCTTTTGTCCTACTGAACTTTTACCTTTTCCCTTCCCTTTACCTCTGCCTCGACCTTTTCCAACCATGATTTGTCTTGCCATTGACTTAACTTGCTGCATACCTGGCATAACTGGAGAACTTACTGACTGTTTTGTTAGGCTAACAGAAGATTGGACTGGTTCATCAGTGACTTTGCCTTGCATTATATTAAGAGCCCTTTGCAGTCTTTTACTTTTAATGTTTTTTGGTTGGATAAAATGTTCTGGTTGAAAGAAAGTGTGTATTCTTGTCTGTGTCTATAAAAGAATACAGATTTATTTAAGAGTAGAATGAACATGAATGGTAGTTAAAAATATCTTGCAACTGAAATAATAGCATATCGTCGCTGGGCTTCTAAAATGTTGTAAATGACAAATTTTTCAAGAAAAAAATATCTCACAAACAGGCTTTGAAAATTTTGGCAAAATGCATGCTTCCAAAATGTCGTATGTAAACTTGAACATTTTTGTAAATAGCAGTGAAATAAAAACTTTTACATTTCTGGATTATCCAAGAACTTAATTTATTTTCACAGAAATAAAGAAATGTACAATTATTTTTTTCCCAAATCCATTCTACAACGATTTTCAAGTTTTCATACAACATTTTGGAAGCAAACTTTACAAACAACTGACATTGGCAATTTTGTAATATGTCTTATTTCCCACATTTTGATTGGTCTAACTGCATGCTATTTAGTAATACCAAAGATTTCCTCCCGCCCAGCCCATTGGTGTCAAAAAGTATTTTTAGCCAAAAAAGTCATATACGACATGTTAGAAGCCCAGCGACGATATAGAAAAACTCTTTCTTAAAATAAATACTAGTTTCACTGGAGAGAAAACCATGTTTTTACCAAAAGTGTTTAATCAATTTTAGCTTATCAAACATGACAACACATGTTACTTTGACATAGATAGTTGCTTTTTTCATTAAATTTACAGTTTTCACACACACTTAACATAATATATTTCATACTTGTCTCAAATTAAGCTGTTTCATCATTGGAACAAGATTTTCATCACATTTTTCCTGACTCCATCCAAATTTTTTCTTGGTAAATCTGTATTCAAACTATAAGGAACATAACATAGTAATACAAGGGACTACATTTTAACATTTACACACCACAATGACATAAAAGGTTGTTATACAAGTATTATAAAAGTCATATATACTGTAATCGGAATTTTTAGTTTAAACAAAATTTATTGAAAAATTATAACAATAAAGCAGTATAACTTTTACATAACAGTCAAATATGGGAAATGGAAACAAGTTCCAAAAAATCTTTTACTAATTTGTCTCCCACCGTTAAAGTATTTTAAGGATACAATCTAATAAGATCTAGTTCTGGTTGTCCCCAGGCAAACTTCTCCTCTGAATCATCTACCTCAGGCTTCATGTAGGCTGATACTACAAGTTCATTAGGAAAACCTTGGAATAGAAAAACAAGAGATTAACAGGTTTTGGGTATACAATTCTGCATATTTCTTATAGATTATGTATATGAAAGAATTCAATTGATTTAAAATAACTCACCACTTAATTCTATGTGATATTGTTTATATATTTTTACTATTCTGCATATTTCTTATAGATTATTTATATGAAAGAATTCAATTGATTTAAAATAACTCATCACTTAATTCTATGTGATATTGTTTATATATTTTTACTATTCTGCATATTTCTTATAGATTATGTATATGAAAGAATTCAATTGATTTAAAATAACTCACCACTTAATTCTATGTGATATTGTTTATATATTTTTACTATTCTGCATATTTCTTATAGATTATTTATATGAAAGAATTCAATTGATTTAAAATAACTCATCACTTAATTCTATGTGATATTGTTTATATATTTTTACTATTCTGCATATTTCTTATAGATTATTTATATGAAAGAATTCAATTGATTTAAAATAACTCATCACTTAATTCTATGTGATATTGTTTATATATTTTTACTATTCTGCATATTTCTCATAGATTATGTATATGAAAGAATTCAATTGATTTAAAATAACTCATCACTTAATTCTATGTGATATTGTTTATATATTTTTACTACAGTCTTTATTCTTGTCTGATTGTTAATACTATACATCCCAATCTTGTAAAGAATTATATGAAAATGTACAATTTTGACCCCCAAAAAAAATGTGATTATCTCTTTGCATTTGAAAGTTGTTTTATTTCAAATTTCCCAAACATCAACTAAAATATCCCAAAAAAATAAGTCAAATGACTAAAAGCAAATGTTGGTAGTACATCTTAAGATACACAGAAAACTAAAAACATCTTAATGGTCACCATACGTTCTTGTGAAGAGTAGTCTCATTACCAATCACACAACATCTTCTTTCACAGTCTTCTTTGAGCAAGATCATTATTTATCTGGTCTATATCCCTGTACATGTTTATCCATGATGTCCAATATAGTAACTTTCCTCCTATATTGGTGTATTTTTCATGGTGGTAAAGATATACAAGAAGTTCTTACATAAATTCAAGTGTATCTGAATGACAAGACAATTAGTTTAACATACAGCTGTCTTCCCACTAATATATATTATGATAAACACCTTCTGGAACCTCTAATTTTCTCAATTTTGTCTTGATTTTTGGTTCTAGTGGAGCTGTTATCTGTTTTTGAGCTTCATCCCACCATTTCCTATAATAAAGATCAGAAGATATTATAAGATAATACATGTGGTTCTCCTGTCAGGAGGTAAACAAAATCTGTTTTCATTATTTGCTCTAATCCTCATGTTCCCAATATCTGAAAATTATACTATCAACATTTTAGAATTTCGTATAACTGTTAATTGAATTCACTTTCATCGTAAAAAAAAAAAGGGGGAGAATAAAAACATATTCAAATGAAGATAAACGTCAGAACATAATTTCTATGTTATTGGCTTGCTGTTGAATTTAACTTTTCAAATAAAAGATTGAGCTTGTCGCCAATATCATTCACACACGACAGTATTTTTTTTTCTTCGGTTAGTATTATAAACATCAAGTAAACAGAAACATTAAAAAGTTTTACAAAATATGCAATTCAACTCACTTAAATTCCATTAATCCTTCTATGCTTTCTCCAGGGAATTCTGTTAGTACCTCCATAGCAGTGATTGGCCCTACACCCTGAATTCCTGGTGTGTAGTCACTACCACATAAAAGGGCCAGTTTTATGAAAACATCTCGTCCAATACCTTCAACAATAATCAGTGGTGGATTTTTCAAATCAGTACAAATTTATACACACTATGCAAAAGATTTACAAATTTATATTTGATATTTTTAACAGAGAAATGTAAAAAAACCTATATAAACATAAACATAAAACTAAACATTCTGTATCAAGTAAAAACGTAACAGCTTTTTTTTCTGTAACACTACAATTATTTAAATCTGTTTTTTTTTTTTTTTTTTTTTTTGAATTATGAAAATTTTAGGTACCGGTTAGTGCGGTTCCCTTGAATATTAAATCTAACATGTTTTACCTAACTGTGAGTGGATACTCAATTCAGAGAAGAATTCTACATGTTTGTCTTGTTGGAAGAAATTTTTGTAAACTCGTTTTCCACCAAACAACCAGACGTCACTGTCATCTGTTATTGAGCCTTGTGTCAGGTTGGAGATATCTAACTGGGCACATTGAGCTTCAGCCTCCATTGGACTTACAATATACGGTACACCAAACAAATCCAACAACTCCTGTATAAGGGGTTATAAATAGATGTATATACATAATATACTCCATTATCAATATTCTAAGCTAAACAAGAATATGTGTTCATAGGACACCATGTATACACTTTCATATGTTCATGTTCAAATAAAAATAAAGTTGAGAATTGAAATCGGGAATGTGTCAAAGAGACAACAACCTGACAATAGAACAGACAACAGCAGAAGGTCACCAACAGGTCTTTAATGCAGCGGGAAATTCCTGCACCCGGAGTCGTCCTTCAGCTTTCCCCTAAACAAATATATATACTAGTTCAGTGATAGTGAATGCCATACTAAACTCCAAATTGTACAAAAGAAACTAAAATTAAAAATAATACAAGACTACCAAAGGCCAGACTTGGGACAGGTGCAAAAATGTGGCAGGGTTAAACATGTTTATGAGATCTCAACCCTCCCCTATACCTCTAGCCAATGTAGAAAAGTAAACTCTTAACAATATGCACATTAAAATTCAAAGTCTTATTTATTATAAGAAATTAACCGATTCTTATTCCTTCAATTATAATCCTGAGTGCTAGTATTTAGGCATTAGAAGATCTGGCAAAAATACTAAAGTTGATTTGTGCATATGTCATCAAGAATTTGGAAGTTATGTTGTGTGAAGTTGTTATACTTATTAACTTACTTGTTATAAAAGTATATATAAAACATTAACAAGAAATACTTGCTCTGTGCATATAGTAAAAAGCAAAATAGCAACTGATTTCAACATAGACAGGCTGAGAAATAATGAATGGAAAGTATTTGATTGATGAACTGATGCACGAACAAACATATAAATGGACAGACATTGCAGTATACTATCCACTCAGTGAGTGAAGATATAACAATATACATCAGTCAAATTTTCTCTAGAAAACTTAAATTTAGAGAAAAATTTATATCATTTAAATTTGTGTAATGACATTTCTTTTCATATCAAATAGTTCTGAGATTTCCTTCAGTTTATAATTTCGAAGTATATAACATTTCTAAAATTTCTACATGAATAATACTGTAAATTCAGAAATTGTTGCATGCTTTTATTATTGTGATTTTTCAAAAATGGACAAGAATGCAAGTTTAATTATTGCAATTTAAGAAAAATCTACATACAGATCTATGGTTTAGTTATCAAAATGCAAGTTCTTATTATTGCGATACTCACAGAGTCGCATTATTCGTATTTATAAAAATCTGGCTATAATTTCTGAATTTACAGTAGTTGATTGTTGTTTCATAAATTTCAGAAATAACTGTTTACCTGGGCTTCTGTGTACATTTGATCTGTGATTGACACAGCCAGTCTTTCTTGTTTTCCCCTTTCCTGCTGAAGATCTCGACTTTCAGCCTCTAAATTCTCTTGATAATCTCTCATATCATTCTACAGTCAAATGAAGTAGGCCAGTAGATAATTGATAATTGAAACAAACATTATTAAGACTAAAAGTAAATTGTCTAGAACAAGAAAGAGATACATTTGTTCACTACAACCATTTCTCATTTTTTATCTCCCTTTGTTCAAAATAAGTATAAAACCATAACTGTTTATTAAACCCTAATAAAATCATTTAAAACAAAAATCAATGTTAAAATCAATATACTAGTAAATACAAAACTGTAAAAATTTTCACTCACACTTGCACATTACACTGTTGATGGAGTCTGACATGTTGTATTTGCCAAACAATTTCCAACAAATTCAAAATATTGGAGTACTATTAGTATCATGACAAGATTATAGAGGACTTTTTACTCCTTTGAAGGTTATACACGACTCATATTAATGTTAATTTAAAATTCAAACCTCTGTGAAATTTTTGAATTGTTGTACTAATTTTCCATGTATTTTTTCCTCTTCTGCCTCATCGATACTGTAATTTGATATAATTTCTTTTGAATTCTCATCTTCTGACATCACTGACTGTAAGTCTTCATTTACTTCTTGTGCATCAGGGGAGGAGTCAACCTCTTTCTGGTCTTGTTGATAGACTGGTTCTTCATCTGAGACAATGTCTAGGTCTTCTTCCACTATCTGTGCTGGTTGAAATATATCTGCAGGAAATAGGTCATCTGGTTGGGCTTTATCTATGTCAAGGACTACTTCAATAAACCCTTCATCTGAAAATAAACCAATTGTATTATCATTTTCATGTGAATGATACTAAGATGTTGTGAATTCAAGCGATGTGTAAAGATTATCAATACCATGTAAAACAAGTTTATTTTACTGGGTATATTAGAAGGGATGAATATTTTCCTATATTGTTAGTGAAAAGTGCTGAATATAATGTGTATAATGCAGGAAAAGAATCTATTTTCTCACGATTTCCGCAATAATAAAAACATTAATAAGGTCCTAAAATGGCCCCTTTTTTTAGCGTAAATTTCAAATTCGGATTTATTGGCATATAACAATAAATTTTAGCTAATACAGTGACTAGATAGAAAATAAGCTATTTTTTTTGAAAATTTAAGTTCCTGCATTTTATTATGACGTCACAAGTTTTACTCCTATTGATTTTCCACGAAAATATTAATGAAAATGGGTAAATTTTCATAGATTATTGGATATGAAACATAGAGCGCATACGTCGACAACAAAGATATTTGTCGACGTCTGCGCTCCATTTTTCCTGGTCCTTAATTTGGTTGAAATCCAGTGATTTTGTCAAATTTCACCAAAATCTCTTATCTTGACTTTTTTGGGATATAAAAATCAACGTGTTAGAATTAAATTTGACAAAAATAGTTCTATTTAACTTTCTCACATGTCTTTAAGTCAACTTAAAACATTTTTTGTCTTGTAACATTGAACTTTATAATAGGGGCCCAAATGGCCCTTACTGAACTTACTCCTTTCAGAATAAGTTTTCATACCTTCAGAATCACTTTCACTGTTATTCTCTGATGGAGGTTTATTTGACTCTGTATTGTCCTCTGGGGGAGTGTCTTGATTCAATTTTCTTTTCTTGACTTCCTGTTCCTCCTCAAGAGATAACTGTTTCTTTAATAAACATTTCCTGTTTTCTGAAATAACTTGTTTCATTTCAAACTCTTTCTTTTCATTATCAATTTCCATATTATCTTCCTCAGTGATATCCATATCAGAACTAAGAACAGTCATTTTTTGACGAAGTTCATCTAAAATACTTTGTCGGGTTGATATCAAATCTTTTTCAGTCTTTTCTGGTGAGACAAATGACATATTTGCCGTCTTTTCTGATGAGACAAATGATATATTTCCCGTCTTTTCTGGTGAAACAAATGATATATTTCCTGCTTTTTCTGGTGAAACAAATGACATATTTCCTGCTTTTTCTGTTGAGACAATTGACATATTATCAGTCTTCACTACAGTTTCATCTGATGAATTATTTGACTTATTGTTTTCTGATAAACTGCTATCTTTTATTTTTGACTGTACAATTTCTTGATCGCTGACAATGGCAGGGGTTTCACAAATAGAATTTTCTACATTCACATTTTTTAGTACACCTTCACTCTTTGCTGTTACTTCGACATCATCAATAACTTTGACACTTTCATCAACCAAGTTAACCGTCTGGCCTCCTCCTATGTGAAGGTGATTTTTATGGTCATTCCTTTCAACAGAATTTGTATCATATAAAGGCATAGAATCTTCGTCTGAACTTTTATCCTTTAAAACATTCATACGTTGGTGAAGCTCTTTTAAAATATCCTGTCTTTCAGTATTTACATCTGTTGGACAATTTATTTTGCTAGGACTATCTTTCTTAACAGCAGTTTTATTACCTTGAATTACTTCATCTGCTTTATGATTATTACATATCTTATTTAAATCATGCTGTCTTTCTTCAATTTCAATGATTTCATCAATTTTATCTGAAATATTCAGTTTATTTTCTTCCAATTTATCTTTAATTTTCTCATCAGAGTTTTCTTCTTTCTTCTTTTCTTCCAATTCAAGTCTTATTCTTTCCATTTCTTCTTTCTGTTCCTTACTTCCAAGTCCCTTGATCAATATAGAGTGTGCAGTGTCGTCTGACATTATTTTTCTGGTTTCTATAGCATCACTGTAAAAATCGTCTCCAAGGAAACGAGTTAAGTCCCCTGATCGGTTGTCATTCATTTCCTTTGTAACATCAGCCAATCGAGAGGACAGCTTATTTTGTTTCATCAACTTTGCCATTTGAAAATTGGAAAAGTCATTAGATTCCTGAATGTATACAATAGTAATAGTAAACATCTGAATATGATGTGCATTTTCATATACACTTTATGTATTTTGTATGATGACCTATTGTTGTTAACTTCTTTGTCATTTTGTCTCTAGGGAGAGTTGTCTCATTGGCAATTATAACATATCTTCTTATTTCTATATTTATTTCATATTATGAATTAGTATGAGTCAAAAATTAGGTTTGTTCAGAAATGTTGAAACATGTATGGTCATCTTTATCCTTTTTTGAATATATTCTCATCAATCATATCACATCTTTTCAACTTTACCATGTACCAACTAGATATCATTGAGATGGGAGCCATCTCTGTGGGCCCCGCTGTGAGTAATGTGCATTAAAAAATTGTATCTTTACCATAGGACATGGGTTTGTCAACTGAAATCAAAGTTTTTGACCTTGACCTTTGACCTATGAAGTTGTAAATAAATTATGACACACCCTTTGGTGTTGGTTTATAAACATGTCAAGTATAAACTTTGAAATGATAAAAGTTCTCAAGATATAGAGCGGACACGATCTTTACCATAGGACATGGGGTTGTCAACTGAAACCAAAGTTTTTGACCTTGACCTTTGACCTAGGAAGTTGCACATAAATTATGACACACCCTTTGGTGTTGGTTTATATACATGTCAAGTATAAACTTTGAAATGATAACGGTTCTCAAGATAAAGAGCGGACACAATCTTTACCATAGGACATGGGGTTGTCAACTGAAACCAAAGTTTTTGACCTTGAACTTTGCCCTAGGCAGTCGTTCATAAATTATGACACACCCTCTGGTGTTGGTTCATATACATGTCAAGTATAAACTTTGAAATCATAACGGTTCTCAAGATATAGAGCGGACACGATCTTCACCACAGGACACAGGGTTGTCAACTGAAACCAAAGTTTTTTTACCTTGACCTTTGACCTAGGAAGTTGTACATACATCATGACACGCCCTCTGGTGGTGGTTAATAAACATGTAAAGTATAAAGTATGAAATCATAATGGTTCTCTAGATATGGAGCGGACACAAAGTGTTACGGACGGACGGACGGACGGATGTACGGACGGATGGACGGATGGATGGACGGACGGACAGACTGATCACTTTAGGGGATAATATTAGCAGATAGACATCTTGGTGGTTGTCATTTGTTGATGTGGTTCATTAGTGTTTCTTGTTTCTCATTTTTATAGATTGGAATGTTGGTTTTCCTGTTTGAATGATTTTACCTTAATCATTTTGGGGTGCTTTATAGCTTGCTGTTTGGTGTGAGCCAGGGCTCCATGTTAAAGGCTTTACTTTAACCTATAATGGTTTACTTTTACAAATTGTGACTTGGATGGAGAGTTGTCTCATTGACACTCATGCCACATCTTTGTATATGCTATTGGTGATATCAGCACATTTTAATTGTTTGATTGCATTGTTTAAACAGTTTTGCCTCAGTCATTTGCAAGCATCACTGATTATTTCAGTTTCTTTGATATTTTTATATGATCCTGTCCAAATACAGTTCACTGGAAAATTATTTTGGACTTTTGAATGTTTTTCTAACTTTGTGATTATCTGTTACAGTAACACTATCATATTGTATATACTCAGGCAGTGGTTCTGATTGGATACATTGGTAAAATTTGTTGTAATTACTTAGACAGTGTTTTGTATTGGGAAACCAATCTATATTTACTGTGCATTCATGCAAAATGTAGATTTTACCTGAAAAACAAAACTATCTTTAAGATGTATACACCTTGTACCTGAGGTAATTCTAGTATCTGATTCCATGTATGTCTTTTCTTCTTTTCTTTTAACAACGTGAGGACTTCATGTTTCATTTCTGATGGCAGACTGTTAAACACATCTGATTCTATGTCAATTTGATCTAAATCAACCTCATCCTGCAAAAACATTTAATGCAATATATCATATTTACAAAAGTTCATCCAATCCATGGTTTTTTCTATCTATTTTTTTGGTGACAAATAATAAAATAATACTACATCAAGAATGAACTTTGAAATCGTAACGGTTCTCAAGTTAAAGAGCGGACTTGATATGTACAATAAGACATAGGGTTGTAAACTGAAACTAAAGTTTTTGACCTAAGAAGTTAAACAAACATTATGACACACCCTCTGATGTTGGTTAACATACATGTAGAAGTTAAACAAACATTATGACACACCCTCTGATGTTGGTTAACATACATGTCTAATACAAAGCATGAAATGGTTCACTACATAAAGATAGGACACAATTTGTTATGTACGGATGGACAGACTGATCACTATAGCGCAAATTTGTAATTTGATGAACATCTACATTTGAAATAATGATTTCACAGCAACAAATTACCCCCAAAATTATCACATTTGTGCTTGTTTTTTTAATTCACAGATAAACATGTACCAGTAACAATCTTTCTTGAGCTGAAAATTCTGCTCTCCTGCTTTCTTCAGAGATACTGCAACGAAAAAATGAAAAAATTTAGTTTAAAAAGGCATACCATTTAACACAGTGGTCTCGCTAGCCCAAAATAGAAGGGCGCCGCGCCCTGGGTGCCCTCAGCCGCGCCCTGGGTGCCCTCAGCCGCGCCCTGGGTGCCTTCATCCGTGCCCTTCTGCCCTGACGTCTTTTTCCAAAATTATCTTGTGCCGTTTTGGTAAAATTTTGTTTCATCGATTTCTGATCTCCAAGTTAATTACATATATGACACCTGTGTGATTGCCCCCAGGTTAATCATGTCATTACACTCAATTACTATGATAAAGACTTCAAAGGTGTTAATAACTAGGTAATTTAATTAGGACAATGTATCTTTTTGTCATACTTTTGATGAATGTGTCAGCGAGTGTGTTTAGCTTGGGTCGGCATTTTCGATCTCCAAGTCACAATGGAAGAGCGTATATAAGTGAAGACTTTCATGACTTTAGAATTGAATTTAAGTCATCAAAATAAAACTATACAGAAATGCCTTCCATCTCAACTTGTTAGCGACAAGCACAGTTTTTAATTAACCCAAAGTGGTGGAAATTGATTTTGGAGTTACTTCCCCTGTTTTAGCTTATTACAAATTTGTGCTCTTAAAATATTATCTAGTATCAAAAAAAGGAATAAATTACCAATTGAATATATAATAACATAATAATGTTACCTTAAAGATATTAACTGTCTTTGAACATATTAAAAAAT
This sequence comes from Mytilus galloprovincialis, assembly GCF_965363235.1. Taxonomy (NCBI): domain Eukaryota; kingdom Metazoa; phylum Mollusca; class Bivalvia; order Mytilida; family Mytilidae; genus Mytilus; species Mytilus galloprovincialis. The sequence continues at coordinate 17,431,149 of NC_134840.1, forward strand.
ATATATTGCAATGTCTACTTGATAATTATACTTTTAGCAATCCATGTTCTAAACATTGTTAAATTAGTAATGCTCTCCTTTTAAATCATATGATGCATTAAAAGCTATAATTCCTACATAGAAAAAAAACCCACATATTAATGGGTAGAGTGAAGTTAAACTGGAAAAACATATGTTGATGAAGATGTACTATATCATTCATAACTACACAAACATTGAAATAAAGACTATAGTTGAAAAGCATCTTTATTTAAAAAAAACAACATATACAGTAAAAACAAAAAAAAGAGATTCGTTAACTCGTGATACACACAGAAACGTAGACAAAAAATTAGCAGTGCCTTTTCTTATCATAAAAAGTGCCCTGTCCTCCACTGGCACCCTGCCCCTTTTGATTTCTAGCTAGAGAACTGCAACAGCTAGTTGAGTTTTTCCCTAAATCTGGGCAATAATTGCAATATATAGGGGAATACTGTTGAATGTTCAATGTTATTTAAATCAGTAATTAAAATTATTTGTTTATGCACAAGAATGAGATTATTACCTTTTAAATTCCTCTGGAAGGGGAGGTAACTCAAACATATCTGGTTTCCCTTGATTTGAGGTAGAGGGTTTTGGTCCAGATGAACTGTGTTTACTGCTGTCATCTTTTTTCAACACTGCATTGATTGCATGGCTTTTCATTAAATTTTGCACAAGATTTTTTGTTGCTTTATCACTTTCTAGTTCTGCAAATTCTTTCTTTTCTCTTCTACCAGCCTATATATAACAAAAACATGTGAATTTATGCTGTTTTCACGCATATTATTTAAGATCATGGTTTCTTTCCACTATCGTGATAACATCTCAGTTACATGCAGTATTCATCTTGTTTTAGCAATGTAGATGTTTCTCATTCAGCATGATGCAAAATTACCAACTTACTTTATTAAAGATTCTTTGTTACTAACAATGGGATATCAAAGAATTATTTTTTTCCTCTCTTTTGAAATCATAGACTTGTGTTTATACAGTTATCATGTAACAAACTAAACTATCGCTCATTCTTCTTCAAAATTAAACCCTTTACAATTTCCCAAAAAATAAATTCATCGCTCTCTTTTTTTTAACTTGCCATTGTTTGTTTCTTGAGTACAGGAACACCTCCATCAAACACAAAGACAGGTTTAATTCTATAGTACAGGAGTTTACACAGTCTGTTAAACAGGACCTGAAGATGAGCGTTTGGTAGAGGATTGCCATCTCTATCCCTCATACCCTTCACTGCCTGGTGTAACCATATACTAACATCTAAGAGTATTGTTAAGGAAATGTATAGAAAATATACATGTAACTAACTTACCATTAATTTTAAAGAAGCAAATCATATTACCTGATCTATTCTACATGTATAGAAGTATGGTGGTATTAGTACTTTCAGATGTAAAGCGTGCCAGACAGTTTTGTTTTCTAGTATTTTTTATCACGTCCTTGTAGGCTTTATTATGTAATATAAGATATAAATGTTAGTTTGAGCTGTTTGCAAGTTTTCTTTATAATTTTAATATATTTTTTCAATCTATTCTAAGAACATCCACATTGTTTTGACCATACAAACCAACAACATACTGATATTAGTAAAGGATACCCACTGCAAGTATTTTACCCTCTAGTGATTGTAATGATACTGGACGACCTGTTGGGTTTAGTAACTGCCATAAACCTTGGACTCCCATCTTTGTTTACACATTTACTGTTAAATAAAATTTTGAAGTTAAAAAATAAGTTATGTAATTATTTATCTTAATGTAAATTCATCATCATTGATTAGCTTTAGTTTATATCTAAATCAGGTATGAATGGTATTTGTTATAGTTTGGTATTCAGTGGTTTCAGTACAGAGGAGTTGGATGCTTTTCTTACTGTCAATAAAGTTGTGCGCTTTTTAATGACATTGTGTGTTATATTATTCCACTGATAAGGTACTCATGGTACTGAAGTGCTCAAAAGGCTGGTTAATCAAAGCTACCTGTTTGTGTGTTTTTTCAAAAGTCAGGATTTAACATCACCCTTACAGCACCACCTGACTAAGGTGTTACAGGTGCAGGGTTTCAAATATATAACAACAAAACACTATTGTTTTATCAAGTTTTACACAAACTAAACTATATTTTTTTTTGAAAATCTCTTTTTTTCTCTCTGATTCTCGCTCTTTCTCTCTTATTTCACAATCTCTTCATATAGAAATATCTATAGAATAGTTTTACATGTGCTATGCATATTTTACATGTTGTTTGCTCTGTTCCATAAATAGGCCAAACAATATATATTGATACAAATTTGCAGTCTGCACAGTTAGCCACTAGTCCGATGCCCCAGACTAGTAAAATTTCATTCGGACTAGTAAGTTTTTGCAAAACTTTGTTTGGCCAAATAAGAAAAAAGTCAGAATATTGGTCTATGGACTAGTGGTTGAAAAAGTTTTTGGTGCAGACTGAATTTGGTTGTTAGATTACCATTCAGGATAAATAATTAGCATAGGGCCCAAAGTTTTTCAAGTTCAAAAACTTTGATGTATTTTCTTGCTGTATAACTCTAAGTTATAAAAGTTTTTCAGTCTATTTTTTAATTCAATTAATTGTGTGTTTATTCATGTATGGATTCATGTCAGATGTTATAATAGTATATTGGAGTTTTCTTATATTTTGTTGCTAGCATCATATGTATGGTCATATCTGATTGGCTAAATGCTAGCTTATCTGAACCTTAAGCGATTTTGACACAAATTCAGGGTTCTTACTAAGGTGAGTGCACGAGTCCTGAACTCATGATAAACTGTCTAGATTCATCATTTTCAAAACTGGTGAGTCCATAGAGCCATCAAGATTGAACTAGTTTGTATAAACTGAACACACATATTATCATTTAATAGTGTTTTGACATCAGAAATATACATGAAAATTCATGAGAATATTTGTATCTTGTTAGTTCACACATACATGTACCAAGTATTGGTTTAGTTAAAAAGGATTTAGACTTCCCTACTCACCACTACTACTTGTCACCTACATGTACAATATTGTAACAATTATTCGTACACATGTATCTAGTAATTTTTTTATTTTTTTAACATATAGATATTGTTGTAATGGTAAAGTACTTTAATCATTATTAAATGCAATTATTAACGTCTCCAATGAGAGATGTTATTAAGAATTGGACGATGGACAGTCAGTGCGCTGAATGCTTCTTACTACCTGATTGGAAGATATTACAAGATGTGAAAAATCAAAGTTCATTGATTGGTTAGGACAATCCAAACCTAGTAAATGTCTTTCAATCCCATAGAGTGTCGGATTTGTCCTCTCTATTTTAGCAATTAGATTTTTCCTGGTCATTAATCATGCATATTCATGATATTTGAACACAGGTAACTTTTATCTAATATGAGGCAGGCATGACCTGTAAATGGGGACGAAGTCTGTATGAATTATTTTTTTGTAACTTAAATATTTGTTAAAAAAAAAAATGGAAATACATTGTACCGTAACTTTTCCGATTTTGGTTCTGTTGTTAAGGATTTTAGTTATGATGTTATTTAAGTTATGACGTCATATGCAATGTAAACAAAGAAACTCTATAATCAGGTAACGTTTTTTCATATCAAGGAATTATTAAAAATGAAATTGGTATTGCGTTCCTTCCTATTTTATACTAGATTGATAAACATATATTTTACATTAGTACTTAAAGTTTCATACAAACGAGACCGGAAAAAGGAAGTACATTGTAAATTTCTGCGCAGATGCAGGAACTCAAAACATGACATCCAAAAAATTTAACGATTTTGAGTTATTAGTATAATGAAAATTTCAGGAAAATTTTCCCAGATTTTTTTTAAAATTTTTTTATTGATTTTTCTACTGTTATTGGGGACTTCGTCCCCATACAATAGCCAAATCTTCTGGAGTTTTGTAAACACACACAAAGTTAAACCATGGCTAATAAATCTATGGTTAATTGATATACTACATTTGTACATCATAATGTATGACCTCACGTGTATGGTAAAAGGACAAGGTTCTTGACCTTTTAATTGATCAAAATTGACCATATTTGAAATAAAAGTACCTGATTGGTTGTTTAATTCCTATTAGGATGTCACCTTGGGGCATGCTTAATTGACATGCTAAGAATATTCCAAATTTGAATACAACTTGACCAATTCTCGATAATGTTATAAAAATTTCAGAATAAAAATAAAATAAGAAGTATGATGTCTATTTGATAAAATGAACATTTTTCTGATAATTGGCATTTAAATTTTACTGAAATGGTAATATATTCACAGAAATTCAGAGATTCTGAATTTGATTATTCCTCACACTGCACACAAACATTGCAGTACCACGGCTCATCAGTAAGTAAGTAAGTAAGTAAGTAAGTAAGTAAGTAAGTAAGTAAGTAAGTAAGTAAGTAAGTAAAGTTTTATTGGTTTAAAATCCAAAATTAAGTAAGTAAGTAAGTAAGTAAGTAAGTAAAGTTTTATTGGTTTAAAATCCAAAATTACAGGATTGATACCAAGACAATACAAATTTGTTATACACAAACATACATACATATATATATCATACCAAATCCATAAACATTATATGAGGAGGTGGTACCACAAAGTTATTTAGTACTTAATAAAGCATTTCTAGAAATGTACATGTCGCTTATAAATTTAACAATAATTCTAATTATATCAGTCTCAACACACTAATACAAGAATTTAAATCTTTCATCAGTGACATACATGTATGAAACACACAAACCGGAATATACATGAAGGGACAAGCAAGTTTACCAAAAATATATTGTTTACATAAAAATGGCGGTGATCAAGTGAAAATATGAAGGGGCTCTAGGGGGACAAAACATGATGATACAAACACCCTGGATTGAGTATAACTGTAGGAATCACATCATTTAAATTGTAAATGAATTTATAATCGATTCATGTTATTTCAAACTACTAAATATTAAATCAAAGTGTTTTTTTAAAACGGATTCCAAGAGCGATCTTTTCAACTTCAATTCACCACTGTCGATTCATCATCTGCTATTAATTTCCAGTTAAGTTGATAAGATCATGCGAAATGTACATTTCATGTAAAGCTCCTTTTAAGGTACATGTATAAATACAAAAAATATTTTAACTCAAAAGTGTTTTATTTTTATTAAAAAAATCATTTCTGTAGTGTGTTATCGAGCTCTGGTCGTTATCAAACACTGGTCAGGGGTGTCTAATTCCTGTCTCATATTAGCTTCATTAATTTTAAAGGTACATGTGTAGGTGTGTCAACGTGTATTTGTTCTGTCTAACAGAAGTTCCACTGAAACTTTGTTATAAACAATGTCATAATACCTATTCCTGTTGGAACAAATATTCTATACTAATTATTCCGTTAGGAACATATACTGTGATATTTATTCCAATGGAAATAACATTCCAGAATATTTTTTTCCTTTTGGAACTTATATTATGAAGGAACTTATCTTCTGTGACAGGTACCAAAAAAATATATTTTTGTCTTAATTTCATGGCCTGATTTAAATAACATCAAAAAATTAATGCCAATTTTAACCCTTCGTGAACCTTCTCCTTTAATTTGTTGATTGAGGTATCCGGTCGTTCCGGCCCCAAACCGATCCGGCCCCAAGTCAATCCGGCCCAAAGTCGATCCGGCCCAAGTCGATCCGGCCCACGTCGATCCGGCCCCGCCCCAAGTCGATCCGGCCCCATAATAAAATAAGAAATAACTATATTGATCTTGGAGGAATTTGTGACACAGTATAAATGGAATTTGCAAAAAGTGTCCGATGATGGATGACAACAGGTAAGTGAAGTATTGGAGTACCAGTTAAAGAACTATTTTAAATCGATACGAAAATGATTGTTATTGTGTCGTTGGTTGTATAGCAGCTTCAACATATTTTAAAATATGAAGTTATTTTCCATGATAACTTTAACTTTAACTCATGGCGATTTCATTTTCTTTTTGTTCATACACAGAATATCTAAATAAATATTTACAGTCCACTGGAACCTATTAAATTTAACTCATCATAATGACTTGATTAATCAAATCATTAGTCTATAATTGGTTTGTTTATTCAACAGTTGTCTGATGATTGTGAACTAAGGTAATGCCACTTGTAATCACTTAATTCAATCAAATCTTGATTAATTGATCTTCTGGTTTCGGTTGGTGTATATAATAATTATAAATTGTATTTTTTTCAGGTAACATCACAGGCTTCTATTTACTTGCTTGTTTTTTTATAATATCAACAAGGTCTTTATAGATTGATATTTTGTTTGGTGTATATAATAATAACCTATAATGGTTTACTTTTATAAACTGTTATTTGGATGGAGAGTTTTCTCATTGGCAATCACACCAAATCTTCCTATATCGATATATTTTTCATAAATTTGACAGTATTTTGAATAGTTGTGTGTAGAAAAAACACAAGTTATATGAGTATCCATTATTCTTTATCGCAAGAAGATAACAAAACAATGACACTGAATGCACGTTTTCACACTCTAAAATATAATATCAGCACTACTACTTATTTCAATACAGTCACATCCTGAAAACTTATGAAACATTTTTTAGCTTAGTAGGGTGTACTCGACTTATAACATTAAGTATAAGGATGTTTAAATGTTGCTAAAATAAGAGGAAGGTTTAAAAGAGGGACGAAAGATACCAAAGGGACAGTCAAACTCATAAATCTAAAACAAACTGACAACGCCATGGCTAAAAATGAAAAAAGACAAACAGAAAAACAATAGCACACACGACACAACATAGAAAACTAAAGAATAAACAACACGAATGTATACTAGTATATAAGTTTCAGAAATGTCCTCCGTTATACTTAAAATTGTACAAACACACAGATTTAGTTGTTATATAAAAATGCATGTACTTACACACCTTCGAGGCCGTACTGTAGCCTACAATTGATCGCAGTTCCTTCACTTTGTTTAAGATGTAGAGCTGTCTCTTTGACACTCAATTGTACACCACTTTGTTAAGCGGGGGGTTATAGTGATAAAGAAGTCCGTCTTTCCGTTCGTCCGTTGGACCGGTACAATATGTTTCGCCGGTTTTGTAAGCACATCTCCTCATAAACCACTTTATATACATTGTGGTTTCCGGCCATTTTTAAATGGAGAGGGGGTCCAATCCAGGAGAAAAGGGGATTTCAAATATATGTTCCCATACAAATGCATTGATAGTTAAAAAAGGGTTTCAAACTGCCAGATCCCCTTTTTTTGAATCCGTCACTGATATAACTATTAATTAATCTTATTCAGATTCCTTATCATAAATGATAATGACTGTATTGTGCTCCGTCTATTTCGAATTTTAGTAAAAATCTTTTATGGGGCTACTTTATATAAGATACGGACTTGGACATTGCATTATATGGGGGCACCATATCAGGTATTTCCAACACCTCCTAAACCAATCATTAAAGTTTTCTGAAATTGCTCCATTTTTACTCGATTAATGCATTATGGACCTTCTATTTCAAAATTATATCACATGAATTAACCCCCTACGCAAAGCTGTCTTTATCCATTTTTTGTTATTTTAAAAGAGACAAGCTTGATTTATATTATCATCAATTGGTCAACGGAGGACGGTGTAAATAATCTTTAAAAATGTAATAGCTATAAACAGATAACTGTAACGATACACTATAAGTCCACAAGCGAATCATGTATTACTTTTTAGGCATTCGATTTTAAATAAGACTGTTGGAACAAAAATACAATTATTTTGCCATCTAAAAAATTCATCAGAAATATATTTGTATTGTCTGATAAAAAGTAATTACACGTTATAGTTCCCTGGATAGTTCATAATATCACATATACACGTATATACCTTCAATTTCTGTTGTTTTTTCTTCAAAATCACGACTGGTCATACAGTCAAAAAATCTGAAATCGCTTCTAGAATACAGTCAGTTCTAGACTGATCGTACAGTAATTTATTTTGGGATCCTCAAGGAAAACATATTTTTTATGGGAAATACTAATATTCTGCTTAAATACGAAAAGAATATTGAAACAGTATATGTTTAACTGTAAACTGATGCAAATATTTGCAATACAAGATTATTTGCTTTGTACTACGAGAGCAAATTGTCCATCGATTTCACTTTTTTTCTACCAAGTTGATGTGATGCACACGTATATTTTGTATTCTAATGCATGTTTTTGTTACAGTAACTCATATTTATGATGCTATATATACCTTGAAGATTTTCAAAGCACGTTGTAGATATAGGAGTAAACAAATGATGAGAAAAGTTACCGTAGGCAAAACCGTCCTGTTAGCCAGTTGGAAATCATCGCTTCGAAAATCGCGACTTCCGGATAGCGTACAGAATAGTATCTACACTGTGGAATTGTTTTAATGTAATTATACCCAATAATCTTGAAAACTTGTAATAAAAGCATAATCAACCTAGTTGTTTTATACTCATCTGAAGAAAATATTTTTATTTTTTTTTTTACCGTACACCTTTAACATTATAATCAAAATCATAAACATTTATGAATTACTTTAATATATATCTTTATTTTTATTCCTTATAAATATATTTTTTTATTGGGGCCGGATCGACTTTACATTTGGGCCGGATCGACGTGGGGCCGGATCGACGTGGGACGGATCGACTTGGGCCAGATCGACGTGGGGCCGGATCGACGCGAAAGCGTTGATTGATATGCAAGGCTATAATTTAATATTAATCTACAAAGCCAGAACATTTTCCATTTTCATCTATGAGACGGCTAGCCTTTTTCTAAAAGCTATTACTTGCTATTGATAAATACTCAAGTTTTTTTTATGTCAAAGCGTAATTTAAGTGTTTTGTTTTGATGAAAAAGTGTAAATTAATCTAAATTTATGTTAACAAAATTTCCTTGCGCTTACAGGAGAAATGTCCCTTGATACTGATGGTATTTAACCCGCCACCTTTCGTATCCAAAGAAGAATCTGAAATTTCAAGACTTGAAAGATCTACAGAAAAATCTATCAAAACATTTTGTACTATTGCAAATTTTTTTGTTGATTGAGGGATTTTCCAATTTTTCGCCAATTCAGTAAATCAATGTATTGAATAATCGTAGAAACGAGGTGTAAAAGGATATGAGCTAAAACGCTTAACTAACTGAGACTGTGTCCTCGGATTTCTCTTAACTTTACTTTACGTTCACTGTTCTCGTGACTCTTCATTAATTAGTACAAACACGTGTTGAAAACAGACCATGGCCGACACAAGCGGTATTTTGAATTTGTATATTTACCACAATAACATCTCACAAGAATATGTTTATGCCCTTGTCAGCATTTGTCAATCATATTTTTGCTTATGTGAAACATACTGCAGACGTTGCATTTTAAGCAGAATACATTTTTAAACATAGTCATAAACAAAACAATACAAGCTCACCACGTGGTGGTGTGCAAACAATGTTTTTTTTAGAAATCGCTTAATTGCATTTTAAAAGTTATAGTACATTGATGTTATAACCTTTATAATCAAATACTGACTATTGTTACTTTTCCAATGATATGTCATATGCTGGAAAAAAATGTGTTTTATACAGCTAATTTATTTTTCAGCTCTTGCAACTTGAGTATTTCAAACGGTCAATTTCGGCTACCATTAGTGTCAAATTGGTTAAAATGTATCCTTGATTCATCGAAATATCCTTGTTGTTATACTACAGAGGTCTGATCCTGATCCAATTATTTTCGTTGGGGTCATTTTTTGGAAAAAAATTCAAGCGTATCATAAAAAAAAGCACCCAATTATCAGGTCTTAAATGGGTATTTAAATATTTTGCTGTGGCATGGTAGGAATGCATTCAAATAGCCCAACAAGTAGTCATAATTATGTTGACTTGATTTCGCCATGAATTTTTAATGAATAGATATAGAAATAGGCTTTGGTCTTTCTTTTACAATTGATAAACATATAAATTTATGGAGGGCCAGTTTATTATATATTAACAAACAACAAAGGAAAATTATTATGATGATTATCAATGGACAATGGACAACTAAGAAAGGAATTCCAGAAGAAGGAAACAACAAAAATTTCAAAGTCAATAAATATACAGTAAATGAAGAAATTGATGATATTAAAGGGGGAAAAAAATATGGCTAAGAACCGGAAAAAAAAGAAAATTACGATGTGGAAAAAATTAGGATGTCAGTAGTCTTGTCACATAAAATGGCCATGGTTCAGTCTTCTGATATGTAATTAAGACTCACATTTTTATCCGCTTTGTGAATGGGTTTAGAGTCTGCAGAATCAGTAAAGGAGTGGAGTTGCCAAACTACAAGATACCAGTGTATATCCCAAAATGTTTATGAGCTTCTTTGGAAAAAATGAGAATATTCTAAAGTATCAATACAATGATTAAAGATACTCTTTCAGCCAAAATTACCAAGACTTACTTTTTAAAATAAAATAGCAAAATTCTTCACTTTCACAGACAGTAAAAAATGTGTTTTACTTGTGCAATAATTTTTACATGTTGATTACAATGTACATAGACACACCACATGTTAGACCAAATTAAATCCAAGGTAATCTGAACATTGTTTTAATCCACTAATTTTGTTTTTCTTTTTTGTTTTCAGCTAAGAAAAAGAAGAAACAAGAAAGTATAGCAGTAAGTGATATTCAAATTTGTTTTAAAAAAAAAAATTTTTTCAAGTCACACCGATTGTCTTGTCTCCTGTCCTTGGTCGAACTATGAATTTTATTAGCATTAGTTTTAGCCGGGTTAACTTCATAGCAACTATGGTTTGAACAATTTTTTCAATATCCACCAATTTAGCTTGCAAAACCCTTTAGAAGGAACAAGACCCTTTTTTGGGAAAAAGAGGGGGGTAGTAAGAGTTGTCAAACACATGCATTTATTTTTCATGGATTACTCTTTTATTAAAATATCACAGTACCAAAAGTAGTAAAATTAAATTAACACATTAGGTACACAGTCAGATAGTTAAGCTGCTGAAGTGAATGTTTTGTTGTATTCAAATATGAAAATATGTGCTAATTTTTATTATTCTTTGTAGGATATACAGCATTCTGAGAACTTTTTGCTGAAACCATCAGATAAAGTAGAAAAGTTAGACACATCACAATGGCCATTATTACTCAAGGTAATTATTTACACATCTCAGTTTAAATCAGTCAGTATATATATGGAATCATCTTTGTCAAATGATTTATTCCATATTATGGTGGCTGCTAAATTTTCTGCCTACAGAAACACTTTTGAAACAATACTAAAATTTACAGTTTAATGTGACTATGATATTAAAAAGTAGAGAAAAAACAAAAATACCTAACTCCAAAGAAAATTCAAAATGGAAAGACCCTGGTCAAGACTGTGTTTAACAGTTATTGAAATTAGAAGCATTCTTAGATGAATTATGTTATGTAATACTCAAAGAAATACTTAATATTGAACAAAAGTGATATGAAATATGTTATTATACCCCATGCAACGAAGTTGCGGAGGGTATAATGTTTTTGACCCGTCCGTCCGTCCGTCCGTCCGTCAGTCCTGTTTCTTGTCATCGCAACTCCTCTCAAACCACACAACAGAATTTCACGAAACCTTTTCAGATAATAAGGACATACTATGTAGTTGTGCATATCGACGTGAAATTGTGATTCAATTTTTTTTCTAGGAGTTACGCCCCTTTGAACTTATGTACTTTAATATACTACTGCAACAGTTTGTCATCGCAACTCCTCTCCAACCACACAACAGAATTTCACGAAACCTTTTCAGATAATAAGGACATACTATGTAGTTGTGCATATCGACTGGAAATTGCGATTCAATTTTTTTTCTAGGAGTTACGCCCCTTTGAACTTATTTACTTTAATGTACTACTTCAACAGTTTGTCATCGCAACTCCTCTCAAACCACACAACAGAATTTCACGAAACCTTTTCAGATAATAAGGACATACTATGTAGTTGTGCATATCGACGGGAAATTGCGATTCAATTTTTTTTCTAGGAGTTACGCCCCTTTGAACTTATTTACTTTAATGTACTACTGCAACAGTTTGTCATCGCAACTCCTCTCAAACCACACAACAGAATTTCACGAAACCTTTTCAGATAATAAGGACATACTATGTAGTTGTGCATATCGACGTGAAATTGTGATTCAATTTTTTTTCTAGGAGTTACGCCCCTTTGAACTTATTTACTTTAATATACTACTGCAACAGTTTGTCATCGCAACTCCTCTCCAACCACACAACAGAATTTCACGAAACCTTTTCAGATAATAAGGACATACTATGTAGTTGTGCATATCGACTGGAAATTGCGATTCAATTTTTTTTCTAGGAGTTACGCCCCTTTGAACTTATTTACTTTAATGTACTACTTCAACAGTTTGTCATCGCAACTCCTCTCAAACCACACAACAGAATTTCACGAAACCTTTTCAGATAATAAGGACATACTATGTAGTTGTGCATATCGACGGGAAATTGCGATTCAATTTTTCCCCTTTGAACTTATTTACTTTAATATACTACTGCAACAGTTTGTCATCGCAACTCCTCTCCAACCACACAACAGAATTTCACGAAACCTTTTCAGATAATAAGGACATACTATGTAGTTGTGCATATCGACTGGAAATTGCGATTCAATTTTTTTTCTAGGAGTTACGCCCCTTTGAACTTATTTACTTTAATGTACTACTTCAACAGTTTGTCATCGCAACTCCTCTCAAACCACACAACAGAATTTCACGAAACCTTTTCAGATAATAAGGACATACTATGTAGATGTGCATATCGACGGGAAATTGCGATTCAATTTTTTTTCTAGGAGTTACGCCCCTTTGAACTTATTTACTTTAATGTACTACTGCAACAGTTTGTCATCGCAACTCCTCTCAAACCACACAACAGAATTTCACGAAACCTTTTCAGATAATAAGGACATACTATGTAGTTGTGCATATCGACGTGAAATTGTGATTCAATTTTTTTTCTAGGAGTTACGCCCCTTTGAACTTATTTACTTTAATGTACTGTTACGATTTAGTGATCGTATTATTAAATTAATGGATCTCGTGTTATCCATAGTTTACAGTAGTAATTTTATGAATCAGCTGTTTTTGTTTACGTTTTTGCTACGCTATTTTTTACGATGGAATGTCACCTCGTACAGAATATTCACGGTTGGTTGGCATGTATTTCAATGATACATGATGCGATAATGTGTTTACCTTATTTGCATATTTATTTTCTTAATGTTATAACTTGTGTTTTAGCCGTAATCGTCTAAATACCAGCAGTGCCATAGTTTATTTACTAGAGAAGCCATATTTATTTGTGTATTGGCGGCCTAATACACGAGATTGCCTGTGAACATAACAAGCGTTTTGATTGGTCGATCCATTGACCGGAAAATTATAAATAGAAGGTTGACGAAACGAACTTTAGATTTAATCTCACCGCCTGCAAGAGCAGTCGGAATTTATGCTGTCTTGATGTCTTTATAATTTAGTGTGAAGGTTTTGAATGTTTTAAGAAAACTAAACCTTCTTACACATGGCAATTGTTTGTTTTGAAGAAGAAGAAGACGACCTTCGACCTACGGGAAAGTCCCGTCAGCTGTCGTTCCACTTAGTCAACTTTCTATAAATATGATGAGAGAGGTTTTCTGGAAATCTACTTTCACTTTAGCAGAGAGAAACTTTATGAGATGATTACGGCAAATTGTTTATAAATATGAATGTATGTTTTTATGATCAATTGTAAATATTTGATTATATATAGATATTATATAAAATACCTATGAAATGTTACCTGACTTAGTTATTATTTCAACCATATACCAACTCAAAGGATCCATGCAAATTATGTTCGATCGAGCCTCCTTATTCATTTAAACTTACCACTCGGTTTAAGGGGCGAAATCGTTACATTGGTGTCAGAAGTGGGATTCTAAAAACTTTGAATTTGGTGGTTGAAATAAATAATTTAAAAATTTATTCTAAAGAAGCTTTAGTATATTTACTTGATGTTAAACTATTTCACTAAATTTTTATAATAAGAATTAATAAAATTTTAGTACATTATGGATGATTCTGGAGAAGTAATTATAGCTATAAATCATTCTTTCCAAGAGGAAAATGATGGGGAAATTACCATTCCTTTAAATGAACAGAAGGTTGATAGTGTTGACTATGCAGAGCAGACAATAAGCCATGACAAAGAACAAAACTTATTTATGAATGAATTAAGAAACCTTAAAAGTTTATTTCATAACCAATTAGGGGAGATAACCCATGAGTTTTCTAATTGTCAAAAAGAAGTTATCATTGCTGTAAATCAGATAAAAAGAGATTTTCAAGAGGAAATTTCTTGTATTAAAGACCGCATAAGCAAAATTGAAGATGCTGTATATGAAAACAAGAGAAATATTTCTACCAATTATAAAATGATTGAACAAAATAAAGATTTAGTAAATCACAATAATCACAAGAGTGACATTGTAAACACTGAAAACAAATCTAAAGGTGATGGGCAAGCAGTTCCTGATGAAGCTAATCAGACAAGTCAAAATACAGAAAAACAACAACAAAACACAGATGATATTTATTCATTTAATAAAGATAAAATGTATGACATAAATCAAAACTATGCTGTACTGGATAGACCCAAGGTTCCAAGATTGACCAATTCCCATACCCATTTACCCAAGTCTAGTAATGTAACCATGAAGCCACAGTTGTATGAGGGAGATGAAGATTTAGATGAATATTTAGCTCAATTTGAAATTTTAGCTGAAATAAACGGTTGGAATTATGCAACCAAATCATTATATTTGGCTGGTAGTTTAAAAGGGGGAGCAAGAGCTCTTTTAAATGAACTAGATAAGGAATCTAGGAAAGATTATAATAGCTTAGTAAAAGTTTTGGACAATAGATATGGTTCAGCTGAGAAATCAGAACTTTTTAGGGCAAAACTTCAGACCCGTATGAGAGGTAAAGAAGAAAGTTTACCTGAGTTAGCTCAGTCAATTAAGAAATTGACTAGGCAAGCTTATCCAAGTGCCCAATCCACAATAACTAGTGTATTAGCACTAGAACATTTTATAGATGCTTTACAAGATGCTGATTTAAGATTAAGACTTAGGGAATCTAACCCTAAATCCATACATGAAGCAGAAACACTAGCTGTTAGGCTAGAGACGTTAAAGTTAGCAGAGAGACAAAAAGGGAGGATGGTTAGACAGACAGATTCAGTTCAAACTGATACTAAATTTAATACAGAATTGAATGAAGACAAGGGGGAAGATTTAAAATCATTAAAAAATGAATTGAGTGATTTTAAAAGAGAACTGGTCTCATTGTCCAGAAATATAAAGGGTATGTCCCAAAACCAAAATAGGAATAGCCAAGGGGGAGGTAACCAACAGAGGAACTATCAAAATGGTCAGAGAGGATATAATAACCAGAATAAGAATTTTGGTCAGGGGAATAGAAATTTTAACCAGAGAAATAATAATTTTGGTCAGAATCAGAATAATTATCAACAGGGAAACCAGTTGAGGTCGGACTCAGGGGTCGGAGCCAGGCCGGGACAGAATGGCCCAAGTCGATAAAGATTAATGAATCTTTGGCAAATAATGAGGGACTATTTGTCAGAGCTAAAATTAATGATAAATGTTTAGCTTTTCTTGTGGATACTGGAGCAAATGTTACTATTTTAAGTAAGAAATTTATTAATGAAATAAATCCCTCATTACTTCCAAAAATGAATCCTGTAAATATTAATTTAATTACTGCTACTGGTGATAGTTCACCATTTATAGGACAAATTGATGTTGAAATTTGTCTTGGAAATTATATTTATCACCACAATGTGTTAGTGGCTGATATTTCCAATGAAGGTATCATTGGAATGGATTTTCTTGTGACTCATGACTGTGATGTCTTGTTAAGTCAAAATAAATTGAAGATTAAAGGGGAGATAATTCAATGTTATCATTATGCAAGCAGTGCTAAATCTTGTTATAGAGTGGCTATGCAAGAGACAGTAGATGTGCCTCCTAACTCAGAAATGATTGTTTCTGGGGAGTCAGATGAGCCTATTTTTAGAGGTTTAGCTGGTTTAATAGAACCTAATGAGAAGTTTATAGAGAAAAATGGTTTATTAGTGGCAAGATCAATTGTACATCCAGAGATGTATAACATTCCTTTGAGGATAATAAATTTAAATAAAGAGCCCTGCACTTTATATAAGGGTACAATTATTGCAACCTGCAATAAAGTAGACGAAGAAGATATTCAAACTTCTGAGTTTGTAAATAGTGTGGCTGGTGGCCAAGCTATAGTAAATAAGGGGAGACAATTACCTGATTATTTACATGAAGTATTTGAGTCTAATCAAGCTAATCTTGATAAAGATCAAAAGGAGAAATTTAGAGACCTTTTAATAGAATATAGTGACATATTCTCAAAGTCCTCTGAGGACATTGGTTTAACTGATTTAGTTGAACATACCATAAATACTGGAAATCACCCTCCAGTACGTCAGCGACCCAGACGAATACCCCTAGCTAGAATGAAGGATGCTGAAGCTGAAATTCAGAAAATGGTTAAGCAAGATATTATAGAACCTTCTACAAGTCCCTGGAACTCCAATATTGTTCTCGTGAAGAAGTCAGATGGTAGTTGGCGATTCTGTATTGATTTTCGCGCCGTAAATTTATTGGTTTTACGCCCATCATATCCCCTGCCACGTATAGATGACACAATTGATTCCTTGTCAGGCTCCAAGTTCTTCTCAACCGTCGATTTAAAGTCAGGATATTATCAGATTCCAGTAGCCAAAGAAGATAGACCAAAAACAGCCTTTTCCTTTCCAGGGGGTGGTCTCTGGCAGTTCAAGAGAATGCCAATGGGTCTATGTAATAGTGCCCCTGTATTTGAACAATTGATGGAGACAGTTTTATCAGGTTTGACCTGGAAAATTTGTTTAGTTTATTTAGATGATATAATTGTTTTCTCAAAATCATTTGAGGAACATATGAAAAACTTGAAAGGAGTTTTTCAAAGATTAAAAGCAGCTAATTTAAAGCTGAATCCCAAGAAGTGTAACTTTCTTAAGAAAGAAGTTAAATTTTTAGGTCACATTGTTAGCGAAAGTGGAGTAGCTACTGACCCTAATAAAATTCAGTCAGTTAAGGACTGGCCAGTGCCCAAAAGTATAAAAGATGTGAGAAGTTTTCTAGGATTAACATCCTATTATAGAAAATTTATTTTGAAATATGCTGATAAAGCTAAACCTTTGTATAAGGTTACTGAGAAAAACCAAAAGTTTGTCTGGACAGAAGAATGTCAACAATCTTTTGAGGAATTAAAGACTACTTTAATTAGTGCACCTATTTTAGCCTACCCTACCAGGGAGGATTTATTTATTTTGGATACCGACGCGAGTAATGTTGGTATGGGAGCAGTGCTATCCCAACTCCAGGATGGAGTAGAAAAAGTAATTTGTTACTTTAGTAAAACTTTCAGTAGATCTGAGAGAAAATATTGTGTTACGAGAAGAGAACTACTAGCTGTAGTAGCCTCTATTAAACATTTTCACCATTATTTATATGGTAAATACTTCAAGGTTAGAAGTGACCATGGTGCATTAAGTTGGTTGTTCAATTTTAAGAATCCAGAAGGTCAGTTAGCTCGTTGGTTCGAGGTCCTGGCATCATATGATTTTAAAATTGAGCACAGAGCTGGAAGGTCCCACAATAATGCAGACGCCCTAAGTAGACGTCCTTGCTATAACAAAGAATGTCCTCACTGTGCTAGAGCAGAAATTAATTATGAATTGGTTCCAACTCATAAAAACGTTTTAACGGTTGAAAAATGTAATGATAATGTCACTATTCGTGAATCTTGCAGAAATGTTCAAGATGTTAGTGTCAAACAATCAGTTACAACAACTAGTATTAGCTGTAAAAATGAAGATTGGCCAAACATGACAAGTGACGAAACTTGCCACAAAGTAAAAAGTCATGTAATTCATAATGAATTTAGAAGTAAGGGTCCAGATGAAAACCCTGATGTACTCCCTGTTCAGTCTAAAATAGTAAGAGTTTGTACCAGATCTAAGAATTATGGTTGCAGTCAAAATAAGAAGGACGACCCAGAGAAGGAGGTAAATTTTGAAAATGTTTCAGAATCTCAATTATCTGATGATGTAATCAGTATAATTATCCAGTGGAAAATAGATGAAGTGAAACCCATATGGGCAGATGTATCCCATATGAGTCCTGAAGTTAAATTTTATTGGTCAAGATTAAATTCTTTAATTCTTGTCAATGGAATCTTATATAGAAAGTGGGAAAGCTATAATGGAAAACATTATGATCTACATATTGTTCTTCCAGCTAATTTTAAAAGGTTCGTGTTGAACCAAGTACATAACACAGTGACCGGTGGTCATCTTGGTGTTAGAAAGACTCTATCAAAAATTAAACAGAGATATTTTTGGTATAAAATGAGACAGGATGTTAAATTTTGGTGTACCAAATGTGATATTTGTGCTTCTAAGAAAGCACCTTGTAAAAAACCTAAGGCCCCTATGAAGCAGTATCTTGTGGGTGCTCCTTGGGAAAGAATGGCTATTGACATTCTAGGACCTTTGCCAATAAGTGTCAATAATAATCGCTATCTGATGGTAGTTCAGGATTATTTTTCAAAATGGACGGAAGCTATACCAATTCCAGACACTGAAGCAGTGACAGTGGCTAAGAAATTTGTGGAAAGAATAGTAACCATTTTTGGGGTTCCTCTTTCAATCCACTCAGATCAAGGGTCTACTTTTGAATCTAATGTGTTCAAAGAGATGTGTATTATTTTGGGTATCCATAAAACCCGTACAACACCATTCCGACCAAAATCGGATGGTATGGTTGAAAAGTCAAATTCAACCATTGAGACGATGTTATCTGCTTTTGTAAGCAAACACCAGAGAGATTGGGACGAATATATTTATTTATTGATGTTGGCCTATCGGTCATCAGAACATGAGAGTTTGGGTACATCTCCATGTTCCATGTTATTTGGAAGAGAAGTAAATCTTCCAGTAGATTTAATTCTGGGTAGACCAGAGACTGAAAAGTCACCTTTGCTTTTAAAAACTGTTTATGCCTATGAATTATCCCAAAAGTTGGAGGTAATTCATAAATTTGCACGAAATAAATTAAAACTGTCAAGCGACAGGATGAAAAGAAATTATGATGTTGGAACTAAGATGCAAACATTTGATGCAGGAGATCCAGTATGGTTACACAATCCTCGTCGGGTAAAAGGATTGTGTCCAAAGTTACAAAATAATTGGGAAGGCCCATATATTATTGTAAATAAACTTAATGATGTCATATATAGAATACAGAAGGGACCAAAGATGAAACCTAAGGTGGTGCACCAAGACAGATTGAAGCCCTATCTTGGAGAAAATGTTCCTGTTTGGTTTAATTAAATATGTGGAGCTTGCGGTACAGAAGATGTTGAACAGTCAGCCTAAAACATTTATTGGAAGAAATGAACATTGTGTTATATATTTATATGTGTGTTACCTAAATAATTCTAGGTGAATACATGAGTTTTCGGTTAAATGTATATTGTAACTTGTTAGACAGTTGTTGTCTTATGAGTTATTCGATTTTGTTTTCAAGTTTTGAGCCAATTAGTAGATTAATTTAATTAATGTATAGATAGTTTCTGTGCATTTGAGGACAAACGCCTAGTGGTTAGGGGGCTGTGTTACGATTTAGTGATCGTATTATTAAATTAATGGATCTCGTGTTATCCATAGTTTACAGTAGTAATTTTATGAATCAGCTGTTTTTGTTTACGTTTTTGCTACGCTATTTTTTACGATGGAATGTCACCTCGTACAGAATATTCACGGTTGGTTGGCATGTATTTCAATGATACATGATGCGATAATGTGTTTACCTTATTTGCATATTTATTTTCTTAATGTTATAACTTGTGTTTTAGCCGTAATCGTCTAAATACCAGCAGTGCCATAGTTTATTTACTAGAGAAGCCATATTTATTTGTGTATTGGCGGCCTAATACACGAGATTGCCTGTGAACATAACAAGCGTTTTGATTGGTCGATCCATTGACCGGAAAATTATAAATAGAAGGTTGACGAAACGAACTTTAGATTTAATCTCACCGCCTGCAAGAGCAGTCGGAATTTATGCTGTCTTGATGTCTTTATAATTTAGTGTGAAGGTTTTGAATGTTTTAAGAAAACTAAACCTTCTTACACATGGCAATTGTTTGTTTTGAAGAAGAAGAAGACGACCTTCGACCTACGGGAAAGTCCCGTCAGCTGTCGTTCCACTTAGTCAACTTTCTATAAATACGATGAGAGAGGTTTTCTGGAAATCTACTTTCACTTTAGCAGAGAGAAACTTTATGAGATGATTACGGCAAATTGTTTATAAATATGAATGTATGTTTTTATGATCAATTGTAAATATTTGATTATATATAGATATTATATAAAATACCTATGAAATGTTACCTGACTTAGTTATTATTTCAACCATATACCAACTCAAAGGATCCATGCAAATTATGTTCGATCGAGCCTCCTTATTCATTTAAACTTACCACTCGGTTTAAGGGGCGAAATCGTTACAGTACTACTGCAACAGTTTGTCATCGCAACTCCTCTCAAACCACACAACAGAATTTCATGAAACCTTTTCAGATAATAAGGACATACTATGTAGATGTGCATATCGACAGGAAATTACGGTTCAAATTTTTTTTCTAGGAGTTATGCCCCTTTGAACTTATTTGCTTCAATGTACTTCTGCAACAGTTTGTCATCTCAACTCCTCTGAAAACACACAACAGAATTTCATGAAATTTTGTAGATAATAAGGACATACTATGTATATTGACAGGAAATTATTATTCAATATTTTTTCTTATACAATTTTTTTTCTTATACTTATTTAATTTCTCCAATGACAATGTGGGGACATGGGGTATGTGAGCGTGCTCACTAAGGTTCTTTAATGTTTTATGTAATCAAAGTTTTGTACAATACCAATATTGAATCAACTATTAGTCCGCTATTATGTCAAAAAGATCTGCAATTAGATGTTCAAGTTTAATGATGATTGTAAATTTGTAGAATTTTGACAAGTTGAATATTAGGACAGCTCACTACACACCCATACCATCTGGTAGTTCTCCACTGAAAAGACCTATAGAAGAATATATCAAGTAAGTCATGCAATGTTAAAACTGTCTGTCATGATAGTGAAACTACAGCGGTATCATTTCACACAACCCGTTCCCTTCTTGTATGAAACAGTTTTGTTGAATATCTTTCATGATGATGAAGAAATAATGAACTTCTGTGATTTTAAAAATGTCAACCACTCTAATATTTTTTCTCTGAAAGGATATTCATACTGTTTCAGTCACATGATATGTGCACCCCATATGTCTCTTTCCCTATGTATTTGCAAGAATAATTGAAGCCATGCTCATATGTTATTCCAAAAAAATAGTGAAGAGAATTACCTTGATCTTTGACATTGTTTACTGCCCTCTCACATAGTACTTCAGTCATTTGGTTTAAAATCGGTTTTACACTTGATCGCATACATGTACCAACTCCATCATCCTTTATTCATATTTTCTTTGATTTTAGTTCAAGTTTACATACATTCAATGAAGTTGATGGCTGCATTAAAATGTTTAAAAGGAGTTGCTATGAAGAAAAAAATAATAAAAATGAGAGAGAGAAAATGTTTGCATAGCAAAATAAAATGCTGTATAATAACTTTGTTTATACTTTGATTTATTTGGCCATAGAATTACTAATTTGAAGAGAACATTATGAAATAATAATTTATGCTTTGGTTCTGACAGAATATTTGTAATCTATTAAGGATTCAGTTCGAGTTTTAATGAAATAGCTTTCTGTGATGACTGAAACTTTGAACCCTGATTTCTGAAATTCTTTGAAGTCTAATATGCGAGTCTGAGAAAGCTCTAAATAAGTAAATAAATCATTTGCCAGCTAATTTTTTCTTCGAGAAAAGACATGAAGAAGGTGTAGGTTAAGGAATGAGCCTGTACTTCTAGATCATTGATCATCTCAACAAGATTGGTTTTCTCGCTTGCGCTGGGACCAATGATTATCTGTTTATCGCTATTTTACCTATGACAATGTTGTCAATTTCCTTAGAAACGCCATGCGCTTCCTTAGTTTCTAGCGATAACTCTCCATCTCATGTGGGTAGCATGATATGAAAAATTATCACAAAAATAGTTCAAAGGAAAAATGCACAAAATAGCGCTAAATAGTATTTATACTTCTAATCCAAAAGTGGGGTTTACTGTTTTACCTCTGTCTGTCCCATGAAATTCTGTTGCTTTTTCTTAGAAACTAAAAATCAGATTTGTCTGAAATTGTCTAGTTACTGACTACTTGTATAGTCTAAACATTATAGCCTTGATGAAATTTAAGTCATATTTTTCTCAAGTACAATAACTGATAGCTTCCTGAAATTTGTTATAAGATCTTGAAAGCTTCATGACACACAGTTTGTGAAATATTGTTCATCAACTTCCTGTTTACAGAATACTTATATCTTCTAAACACAGTAGCCATGTTTAAAATTTAGAATAGGCCTGTACATGTATTTCACAAAAGCTAATTTGATCGTAAGTATACTAATTTGTTCAAGACTTGTTAACAATTTTAATCACAATTTTTTGGTAAATTTTTATCAGGTGGTTACACACAGGAAATAGGACCATTCTGTATATTTCTATGTGATTCTTGGCACAGTAATTATTGTATATTATTACTGTGCCAAGAATCACATAGAAATATACAGAATGGTCCTATTTCCTGTGTGTAACCACCTGATAAAAATTTACCAAAAATATATATTATTGTCGAGCCTGCAACTTTTGTTGCAGAAAGCTCGACATAGGGATAGTGATCCGGCGGCGGCGGCGGTGTTAGCTCACTTCTTAAAAGCTTTATATTTTAGAAGGTGGAAGACCTGGATGCTTCATACTTTGTATATAGATGCCTCATGTTACGAAGTTTCCATCAGTCATATGTCCAATGTCCTTGACCTCATTTTCATGGTTCAGTGACCACTTGAAAAAAAAGTTCAGATTTTTTGTAATGTTGAATTCTCTCTTATTATAAGTAATAGGATAACTATATTTGATATGTGCGTACCTTGAAAGGTCCTCATGTCTGTCAGACAGTTTTCACTTGACCTCGACCTCATTTCATGGATCAGTGAACAAGGTTAAGTTTTGGTGGTCAAGTCCATATCTCAGATACTACAAGCAATAGGGCTAGTATATTCGGTGTATGGAAGGACTGTAAGGTGTACATGTCCAACTGGCAGGTGTCATCTGACCTTGACCTCATTTTCATGGTTCAGTGGTTATAGTTAAATTTTTGTGTTTTGGTCTGTTTTTCTCATACTATATGCAATAGGTCTACTATATTTGTTGTATGGAATGATTGTGAGGTGTACCTATCTAGCGGGCAGATGTCATGTGACCTTGACCTCATTTTCATGGTTCAGTGGTCAAAGTTAAGTTTTTGAGTTTTGGTCTTTTTATCTAATACTATATGCCATAGGTCATCTATATTTGGTGTATGGAAATATTTTATGATCTTTATGTCAGTCGCGCAAGTTTTATTTGACCGTGACCTCATTTTCACGGTTCATTGCACAGTGTTAAGTTTTTGTGTTTTGGTCTATTTTTCTTAAACTATAAGTAATAAGTCAACTATATATGTTGTATAGAAGCATTGTTAGCTGTACATGTCTGCCTGGCATGGTTCATCTGACCTTGACCTCATTTTCAAGGTTCATTGGTCTTTGTTTAGTTATCTTGGTTAATGTTAAGTTTATGTGACAGTTGTATTAAAGCTTAGCTTTATACTTAGGACTATCAACATAATATCAATGATTAGTATAGAAGGCGAGACATTTCAGCGTGTGCACTCTTGTATATATATACAACTCGTCTAAACATCAACCCAACAATGTTAGATCTGTAAATTTGCTTTTGCGAAAGCAAATTTACAGATCTAACATTGTTGGGTTGATGTTTAGACGAGTTGTATATACATTATGTACACAGCCATGTATCACCATCATTGATGGCGATCCGATGGATACATCTGTTGTAGGGTTGTCACTGACTCAGACGTACTTATATATATTATATATATATATATAATGTCTAAAAATAGCAACATTCAACATTCAATCTATTTAAGCGTGGATCACTGAATTAAAATTATATAAATGTCTAAGAATATAACTTAAACACGCTAAATAATACATTAAAAGTTCTATTAGATTTTAAATAGAAATACGCAATATTTCGCTAAACAAATTAGCTTCATCAGGCGTGTATATATATATCAGTGTTTAAAACAGAACTGTTGAATGTCCTTCATGATGATGGAATAATAATGAACAAATATGATTTTAAAAATGTCAATCACTCTAATATTTTTCTCTGAAAGGATATCAACACTGTTTTAGTCATATGATATACAGTCTTTTCAATGTACAAACATGAAATAATGCTTGTCAATAGACTGAATTGATTAAGACTTTTTTAAAACAATTTTAATTACGATTTATTTTTATATCATGTCGTCGTCCAAAGACGCATTTAGTTTCCGGACAATAACTTTAGATTTAGTGAATGGATCTCTATAAAATTTTTCCAAAAGGTTTAATACCACGTAAGGAAGGTTGGGATTGACTTTGGGGTTATGGTCCCAATAGCTGAGGAATTAGGGGCAAAAAAGGGACCCAAAATAAGCATTTTTGTAGTTTTCAAACAACCCAAAATAAGCATTTTTGTAGTTTTCAAACAACCCAAAATAAGCATTTTTGTAGTTTTCAAACAACCCAAAATAAGCATTTTGTAGTTTTCAAACAATAACTTGTTTAAGTATATGAATCTCTCTGAAATTATACCACAAGTTTCCATGCCATAAAGGGATGGTTAGTTATGACTTGGTGGGGTTATGGCTCAAAATCTTTTGGAATTGGAGGCGAAATTAGAGGCATAAAAGGGGGAAAACAAGGTTTTCCAGACATAACTTTTGATTTAGTGAATGGATCACTATAAATTTTTTCCAAAAGGTTTAATACCACATAAGGAAGGTTGGGATTGACTTTGGGGTTATGGTCCCAATAGCTGAGGAATTAGGGGCAAAAAAGGGACCCAAAATAAGCATTTTTGTAGTTTTCAAACAACCCAAATTAAGCATTTTTGTAGTTTTCAAACAACCCAAAATAAGCATTTTGTAGTTTTCAAACAATAACTTGTTTAAGTATATGAATCTCTCTGAAATTATACCACAAGTTTCCATGCCATAAAGGGATGGTTAGTTACGACTTGGTGGGGTTATGGCTCAAAATCTTTTGGAATTGGAGGCGAAATTAGAGGCATAAAAGGGGGAAAACAAGGTTTTCCAGACATAACTTTTGATTTAGTGAATGGATCACTATAAATTTTTTCAAAAAGGTTTAATACCACATAAGGAAGGTTGGGATTGACTTTGGGGTTATGGTCCCAATAGCTGAGGAATGAGGGGCAAAAAAGGGACCCAAAATAAGCATTTTTGTAGTTTTCAAACAACCCAAAATAAGCATTTTTGTAGTTTTCAAACAATAACTTGTTTAGGTATATGAATCTCTCTGAAATTATACCACAAGTTTCCATGCCATAAAGGGATGGTTAATTATGACTTGGTGGGGTTATGGCTCAAAATGTTTTGGGATTGGAGGCGAAATTAGAGGCATAAAAGGGGGAAAACAAGGTTTTCCAGACATAACTTTTGATTTAGTGAATGGATCACTATAAATTTTTACCAGAAGGTACAATACCACTAAAGGAAGGTTGGGATTGATTTGGTGGGTTATGGTCCCAATAGTATGGGAATTAGGGGCCTAAAATAAGCATTTTTGTAGTTTTCAAACAATAACTTGTGTATAAGTGGATGAATCTCTCTGAAATTATACCACAAGTTTCCATACCATTAAGGGATGGTTAGTAATGACTTTGGGGGCATTTATTACTCAAAATGTGTTGGAATTGGGGGCAAATAAAAGGGGGGAACAAGGTTTTTCTGATCAATGGATAATTAAGACAATTTAAAAGCAGTGTAAGGGAGGTAAACAGTTAACATAGAATGTTTGGTATGTTCCAATTTACCTCCCTTACACTACTTGTAAATAATGTATAAAGAAATGTCAGGTTTTGGACTTATTGCAAAAAAAAGGGGTGATAGCAGGGCTACCAAAAAAATATTGAAGCCAGCCGGACATTTCATATCTGATCCCGATTTTAATCCCTTAAGACTTAGTCACAAAAGGCAATTATGGTAATCAGATGGCCATTCCAATGATTGACATTACATTAAAATAAAACGATTTTAAACTTGACTTTGATATGATATGAATTTGATGTTCAGATGTAACTGTTAAATTGGCAGTGCATCATTCAAAGTGTGCACATCAGCGTGCTCATATCTGCCTTAGACTTTTTATTTGTGCAAAATGACATTGTCAAAAACTTTACTTTCGTTTTCACATTGTTCTAAGATCGTAAATTATGTAAAAATGACCGAAAAAGCCTTGAAAACTAAAAAGTATATGACCGTTTCATGCTTTGCCCAGCCAGACTTATATCGGACATTATACAAATGACCAGAATATATGACCATTTTGGAAGCCCTGGGTGATAGTAGTTTTCAAATTTTTTTTCAAAGTTTCTCAAATTCCAAACTTTTGAAAAGTTTTAAGAAGCAATCTTTAGATACACAATATTGCATACTAGATTTGTAAAATCTTGACATTTGTTTTGTGTCAGAAACTCATATGTCAAGAATTTGATCACAATCCAAATTCAGAGCTGTATCAAGCTTGTATGTTGTATCCATGCTTGCCCCAAATGTTCAGGGTTCGAACTCTGCGGTCATATAAAGCTGCGCCCTGCGGAGCACCTGGTTTGTGAAATCTAGTCCTGATTGTAAACTAGTGTCAGGTTGTTGGGCACACAGAATAGAATCAGTCTATAATCCTATGCGCTTCCGGGCACTGTAATTAGGCTAACAAAAACAAAACTTGTGTTTCCGCTAAGGTTCTGTAAAAAAATATGGTCGGTAGGTAGGCAATATCGTTATATTTTACTAACGTTTTTTTAGCTGGTTACTACTAAGGAGTCAGTCTGACTTTAACCGTGCTTGTTTTCAAAATGGCATAAAAAGTGTTAAGAGTAGGCACTAAATATTCAGATAGGTAGGGTTAGTGGAAACACATGTATTATTTATTTTTGCCTTATATCTCTATGTATGATATGTGTTGAAGACAGTACTTTGACCTTTAATTGTTTACTTTTACAAATTGTTACTTGGATGGAGAGGTGTCTCATTGGCACTCATACCAAATCTCCTTATATCAATGAAACAGTTTTGCTGAATGTCCTTCATGATGATTGAAAAATAATGAACTACTATGATTTTAAAAATGTCAATCACTCTAATATTTTTCTCTGAAAGGATATTTTATCATGATAAACTGTCATGAAACCATGCTCATGTGTGATTCTAAAAATAGAATTATTATAGAAATGCACAACATATTTGACCCTTTTTTATGTCCCTGTCAAATAGTTGGGTTATTAAGTTTTTAACTCATTCTACTGTTTGAAGTCGTCAATTTAAAGTGCACAAGGACTTGTACACACATTTGCTAAGGGTAAAAAGGGGGGGGGGGGGGGGGGGGGTCTGCAAATTTTGGTTACTTGGAAAAAATATTTTGGTTTTAAAGAACATATTAGTTATTTTTTGTTTTGCTTTCAAAAATTTAGATCCAATAGACTCATTAAAAAAAGTTGAAAACTTGAAACATTATTCATTTTTTCAAGAACTTTGAGGTTAGGGATTGAAGTTTGGAGAAATAAATCAAATCAATTTCTTGCTAAAGACGACTTTTTCCAGAAAAATTACTGGTAAAGGTTTACAGACAGAATAATTGTTCTAATGATTCAGTTTGAGTAATAATCTAATAGCTTTCTGTGATGACTAAAAATTTGAACCCTGATTTCTGACATACTCTGAAGTCTAATATGCTCGTCTGAGAAAGCACCAAATTAGTAAATAAAACATCAAATTTGTATTTTAGACATTAAGATGGTACCCTAAGCTTCAAAGTTTACATGACATAGTACAACATACATTTGTGTAAATATAAAAAGGAGACATAAGAAATCTATGAAGTAATTTGAGTAAATTCTACATACATTGTTGTATATTACAGGTGTGGTTTTATAAATCTTGATAAACCAGCCAATCCATCTTCTCATGAAGTTGTGGCATGGATCAAAAGAATATTACGTGTGGAGAAAACAGGCCACAGTGGCACATTAGATCCAAAGGTTACAGGATGTCTGATTGTATGTATAGAAAGAGCCACACGATTGGTCAAATCACAACAGGGTGCTGGAAAGGAGTATGTGTGTATATTTAGACTACACAGTCCTATAGAAGATGAACGACTTGTGTGTCAGGTATGTCTGAGAATCTCAATTAAGTATATATTATGTACCTGTTATGTTGCAATAAATAGGCTGATGATTGTTAGCTTGTCTTTATACCTTAGTTTCTTGTCCCAAAAAAAATCAGGTATTTAAAAGAAAGTTCAGTATATTTAAAATAACTAAAGTCAGAGAGAATATAATTGCAGTTAACTTAAATTCAATCACTCAATCTTCATGACCTACATAGTTCTTTTTTGTACACAGATTTTATACTTATACTTTTTGAAGTGCTATTGGTTTACATATGTACAGGAAAGAATCCCGCATGCATCATTTTCTTTGTGATAAATTGTATAAATTAATAAATATATTTTTCCAGAAATTAGAGAAACTGACTGGTGCTTTGTTTCAAAGACCCCCATTGATATCAGCTGTAAAAAGACAATTACGTATCAGAACAGTGTATGAAGTAAAGATGAGGGAATATGATGGGGAAAGAGGAATGGGTTAGTAGGTTTATCAGGATTATCGATTTCTTTAATAATTTTAGACATATTTGTAATTTATGAAACAAACAATACTATTGGTCAATTTATTTGAATTTAATGAATTCAATATTCAATTGAAGTTGGATGGAAATTCACAAATAGAAAAAATAAACTGAAAAAAATGTCTCATTGAGAGTTAAAGATTATCTTAACATTAGTGAACAGATCAACATTTTATCATGAATTGAATTCAGCTTGTGCTGTAACATTAAATGGACCGCTTTCATATCTTACTCAGGTATATTCTGGGTTAGCTGTGAGGCAGGCACCTACATTCGTACAATGTGTGTACATCTTGGTCTCTTCCTGGGTTGTGGTGGACAGATGCAGGAACTTCGTCGAGTCAGATCTGGTATTCAGTCAGAAAAGGTCAGTTGATCAATACAACAGTCATCTTCAGTTTACAATAAACTTTTGAATATATACAGACCTTGAGCTCAATATTTTGGAAAAATTTTGTTACATTCTGGTGGCTTGTAGATTTTTACGAGCCCGGAAGCAATATTTCAAGCCTGAACTGCAGGGCGGCCTGTGGTGAAGTGTGAAATCTGTATCTTTCATTAAAGACGAGAAATCTTATTCAGCAATGATGAAAATTTGGAATCGCTAAAATCCACAGAAGTTTCAAACTTTTGATCTTCAAATTTTTTTTTTAGAGTAATTGAAATAGATCTCTTAATACCATAAGAAACTTTAGAAAGAAAAAAAACCTTGTATAATCCTTTGGTTATTAGGTTTGATAATAATTTTACACACTAATATTTGTTTGTTTTTACAGGTTGGAATGTGTACCATGCATGATGTGATGGATGCCCAGTGGTTATACGACAACCATAAAGACGAAACCTACCTCAGGCGGGCAATTAAACCACTGGAGGCACTACTAACTGGTCATAAACGTATCATCATGAAAGATACAGCAGTAAGTCATACATTCAACCTAAAGACCATAACATATAATTAATATGCCCTCAATATGATGTGACGCGAATTTGTTATCAAATATAACAGTTATTCAGGATAACCTGAAATTGATTTTAGGCCAATGTGAATTCATCCAAAATTGTGCTGATGGAGTTGAAATACCATGATAGCAACATTTTATCATTGGCAAATTAAATAAACAATAAGGAATATAGTTATTGGCACAAGAACATGTAAAAAGAAAATAGAACTTGTAAAATTATCGTAGCTTTGAACATGGCTTGTATAAACATCTTTTGGCATTACAGAAATTGTAATGAAAAAAGACAAATGCAGTGACATTAACTCCTTAACAAACTTCAGTTGAACATCAGCAAGAACAATAATTTGATTCATTGTATTTAGTGTACTCACTAGCATTTTCAGTATACAGAAACTTTTAGTCATTTATACATATATGTACTTGAAATGTAGAGTTTTTATGTCCCACCTACGATAGTAGAGGGGCATTATGTTTTTTGGTCTGTGCTTCGGTCCGTTCGTCCGTCCGTCTGTGCGTCCGTTCAGGTTAAAGTTTTTGGTCAAGGTAGTTTTTGATGAAGCTGAAGTCCAATCAACTTGAAACTTAGTACACTTGTTGCTTATGATATGATCTTTTAGACTTTTGACCCCAATTTCACGGTCCACTGAACATAGAAAATGAAAGTGGGAGCTTCAGGTTAAAGTTTTTGGTCAAGGTATTTTTTGATGAAATTGAAGTCCAATCAACTTGAAACTTAGTACATATGTTCCCTATAGTATAATCTTTCTAATTTTTGCTAAATTAGATTATTACCCAATTTTTTTATCATACAAATTCTTTACAAAATGATATAACATTTTTTGTTACGGTTTAAGGTGAATGCTGTATGTTATGGTGCCAAGATAATGTTACCTGGAGTTCTTCGGTATGAAGATGGTATTGAAGTCAATCAGGAAATAGTAATTGTCACAACGAAAGGAGAGGCAGTTGCTTTAGGTAAAGAAATTATTATATCTGGTAAAAAGGAGGGTTTCAAAAAAGTATTGGTTAAAATAAAACATGCCCTTTAGGATACTGTCGAGAAATAAGTTATTAAAATCCAGTTGAAGAATTAGGAACAAGTGCTCTATAGACAGAATCATTCAGTCATTTCTTTCAGAATTTGGATTTTATTTTGTTTCCTCCACAGATATGTGTCAATATAAATCTTAATACTTTTCATAACAAACGAAAGTGGACCATAGCCTAGTTAATGTGTAGCACATTGCAAAAAAAATTATGATCACTGTAAAGAACTCAAATTGAAAGATTAACCCCATTATTTTTAAACCCTCATAAGTATCTAATGATTTTTTTTTTGTAAACCTTTTGAGATTTTTATTGTCTTTCCTTGTTGCAAGAGATTGGGTATTTAATCCAGGAGACTTTACACCACATTCTTCTTTGTACTATAAGTTTATTACAGTATAAATAATCAATTACAAATAGAAACTAGCATTATTCATCATGGTAATAATATTGAGAATGGAAGGGGAATATGGCAAAGAGACAACAACCCAACCATAGAGCAGATAACAGCCAAATTTACAATAAATTTAATTATTACTTACAGCAATAGCTCAGATGACGACAGCAGTAATGGCTACCTGTGATCATGGGATCGTAGCCAAGATCAAACGAGTTATTATGGAGAGAGACACATACCCAAGGAAATGGGGACTTGGTCCAAAGGTATTAATAACATCCCTCAAAATATTTTGTAAATTATGCCTTTTGATGCTATGTATATATGACTTATTTTGTAAATAAAATAACATTTACAACTGGATTAAGGAAATTCTGACTTCTAGTCCATCAGCTGTGAAAATTAATATCTCAGGGGTCACCTAATATTGACAAGAAACAAAACAGAGATGACTGAATAATCAACTCGAAGATAGAAGCTGTATGAACAATCACTCGTAAGATTGGGAAACACTTCAAAATATATGTGGCAGCTAGTTTTTCTAAGTTATCCCCTTCTTTTTGGATGATGGACATGAACATCAAAGCACTTGCATTAAAAAAAAGAGAGAATTTATTAGGTAAAGTGGTGAACAGAATTTTATTTTACAACTATTGATACACAGAATTTTATTATATACACAAAACTGTGCATCATGTATAGATAACAAGTGTAAAATTGTCACATGATATTGTATCTTTTAACTTTTGATACATCTATTTATATAAGAATGACTTGACTAATCCTTAAATCTCCTCAATTAGGCTTCTTTGAAGAAAGAAATGATCAAGAAAGGATTGCTCACAAAACATGGAAAACCGAATGAAAATACTCCAGCAGAATGGGTCAAATCAGAAGGTTTAAAGTTAGTAAGAGTAATAATAATGTTCTTATGTATACTTCAAGATATAAACTGTATCGGAAGGTTTAAAGTAAGTTGGAGTAATTTGTATTGAACAATGTTAAAGATTGATTGTTGGCTGCTTATTGCCAGTGACAAATATTTTCATGCATGTTCAGGTTGTAGCAATGTTTTAGAGCATTTTCTATTCATATATTTTGAGACTAAGCATTGGGTGTTTAAAAGCTGCACAAAATTAAATGTAATGATTAAAAGTTATGTTTAATTTATATTTTCAACCAGTTATAGATTAAATTACATTTAACTCTACATCAAAGATGTTTGGCAATTCATAATTATAGATATTTTGCAGAGGGAATGGGTTAAAAAGACAAATGCTGTATTTCTGGGCTACCTGAACATATTTTCTCCACAATCATTTAAAGGTGTCCACTTTCAGACATATATGGATATTCCTGTTTTACATTCATTACTATGAAGTACACTTAATATTGATTTTTTTCTACTCTAACTTAGTCATAATATAACCCTTGCTATCAATTAATGTCATTTTAATAATGCAGAATTCTTGAAAAGTGATGGTCTGAAGTTATGACCAACAACATGATTTGGGTATTTTGTAATAGAAATGATAGTGAGGATTAGCAGATTTTCTTAATGGACCACCATGGGGGGTGTGGTGAACTAGGAAAACATTAAAAAAAAAAATCTTCATTGTTTGTACAGATTTTAGATTAAGGTTACTTAAAGTTTAAGATTTAGATAGAATCCACTTTTTGCTTGTAAAGTTAACATTATAATGTTTTACTTACAGTTCTAACCATGCGCCAGTGAAGACAGAACCTGCTACACCAGGAAAGGTATCTAACGGTTTAAAAGTACTTATTTTTACACTAGTTTTACTTTACCTTCAAATTTTTAAAGATATTATTTTAGAAAAACTATATTTTATCAGATTATGAAATTGGAAAATATTAGATTTAAGAGTTAAAAGTGAATTGTAAAGAAAAACAAGAAATTCTCTCAAGTAGTGATAAGTTGAGTTCCTTACATGTACAACTTTAGGACTCATTGAATAATTCTCATGTTAGCAAAAATACCACAACTCCTTATCTTCTATAAAATGTTAGAATTGGCTTGAAAGTCAACTTTTATAAAATGCAGATTTCTAGAAAATTGGGCCATCTGATTGAGTTAAACTTTTTGATGTATCGGTTGAAACACTATAAACTTGCATTTATCACTGTCACTTGAACAATTATATAGTCCGCCTTCTTTTATTAAATCAAGTCATTATTAACTTTCATATTATCATTTCAGAGAAAGTTTGAAGACAGTAGTTCAGATGACAGTACACCTAGTGCTCCAGCCACACCAGTGACACCTAGTGGTGATTCTGAAAAGAAAAAGAAGAAGAAGAAAAAGAAAGACAAGGAAAAGGAGAAAGATGATGAGGAAGAAAGTTCTGAAGAAGTACGTTATTTATGTATTTATCTGTTTCTCAATGTGTTTTTTTGAGAGTTTTGCATTATAATCCAAAAGTGGTTGGTGTTCTTTTTTCTTTTTAAGCTATGCCACTTAGAAATTATAATGATAAGGGACACTGCATTATAAGTGCTCCAAGACTTATATTTTTGAGGCAATTTTTACAAAACTTACATCCAAGGTTCAGCAATGTCTTGGATGAGCTTGTAAATATTTTGACAGCTGTGTCCCATGGAAGCCCACTATTTAATTGTCTTTTCCAATGAGATTATTTTAAGATCATGAACATAGAAATGTCACAGTTAAATGCAATATAATTATGTAACATTATTTGCAGGTTTCTCCAGACAAGAAAAAGAAGAAGAAAAAGAAACATAAGAAAATGAAAGAGGACAGTAGTGATTGATGAATAAAACATACCATATAAACAAAAGTGAATAAAGACACTTCAAACGACTTGTCACATCTTATGTCATGTAGAAAATACAGTTTACTAAAGTACTGTCTTGACAAATATTGTCAGATTTGTTAAGAATACATACTTGTACTACTAAAGTATTAATACCAGTTATGGCTTAAGGCAGTAGATACGAGTAAAATATCTTGAAAGCCGGTGTTTACCTATTATATTGATATCATTATTAGATATGTTGTTATGAAATTTATTAAGAACAGAAAAGTTTGACCAAATGAAATATTCAGAGAATTAGAAATCAATAAATACAACATTTACATGGGTTTTATAATGCATTAGTATTCTCAAAACATAATTTGTTCATTCACTTTCATATCTAGTCCACTGTTAAATGATTTTAAGTTTTGTTTACCCCTTGTGTAACCACTATGGTTAAAAAGAGATGTGTTTCATATGTCATAAGACAGCAACCCAAAGACACAAACAACAAAGCAATATTATGATGCAGGTTCAGACATTCTGAATTTGAAGAATTGCTTTTATAAGTGATTTAATTTGAACATTTCTACCATCTTTTTGAATATATAAGGGAGCCACAGTGAACACCTTGAAGGTTTCATTAGAATTGATAAAAATAGAGCTAAACAAAGTTTATTTTTTGCTAAAAGTTTAAAAATTTTATGTCTTGTTTTTCTGGCTCAAAGGAAACATTTTTTTATATCTAGCCATTTTTTTGTGATGGTTACATGTATTTTATAGAATTTTGTTGTCTCTAGGCAGCTATAATCTTGTTTTTGATCTGTTTTGATTATTAAGAAATAGACCTGTTTATTTAGAAACTTCACCATTATAAAGTTGACTTGACCATGAATGCTGAATATGTAACAGTTTTCAGTTATTAAATGGCAAGGTTTTACATAGTTGCAAAAAAGTTGCATTCCTAACTGATTTCTAATAAAGTTCAAAAATAAAGGTTGGTTATGAATAAAACGTTCATGATCATTAATATTAATGCATATAGCTTGTTAAGGCATTTGATGAATATGCAGCTACTAAGTAGTCGATGCTGCCTCAGTTAATGATCGGAGAAAAAGTTATTGGTTAAGCTTACAATATTTCTAGTAAATATGAGTAAAGTCTGATACAATGCTGAAAACAGATTTTTTAAACAGAACTCTTTCTTGATTGGGATGAAACTTTCATTTCAGATGTTATGAAATACCATTTCAATGTCTTATGTGTTCATCATATGTTATATTTTCATGTTGAACATTTTATAAGTTTTAACAGAAAATAAAATCTTATTGACTTTTAGAATTGTTGTTTTCCTTTCATGAAAATGATTTGGATTAGATGTACATGAGAAATATTCTATACAATGAAAGCTTCCTATGGTTTAATAGTCTGTCTATTATAGTAGTATCATATTAACTCAAGAAGTGTTATATTAAAACAGAATCATTTACAGGATTTATTATTGATTATAAAATTAGATTTATTTAATGTTATAAACAGATCTGAAAACTAAAAGCTTGTTTCAACAAAAATTGTATTTTCTTTACTAAAACATCTTAAATCTGTGAAGTATATATGTTACCTAAACCACCCTTTGTAGTTGTGGCAATACTTTGTATATCATTATTATAGACCAGCAACCATTAGCTAAGGATCCTGGTTCAGAGCTCTGTTGACAACATGCAGAGATTGGAACTTGATCCATGAATACATCAATGCTTACTGAATAGCTGTTTGGATTTTTAAGTATATAAGTTTGTAGGTATTTGTTTTTCGTTCATTTTTTTACATAAATAAGGCTGCTAGTTTTCTCATTTGAATTGTTTTACATTGTCTTATCGGGGCCTTTTATAGCTCACTATGCGGTATGGGCTTTGCTCATTGTTGAAGGCCGTACGGTGACCTATAGTTGTTAATGTCTGTGTCATTTTGGTCTTTTGTTGATAGTTTTCTCATTGGCAATCATACCACATCTTCTTTTTTATAATGTATACTTCACAGATTTTGACATTATAATTTCGATAAGAATACACACAACTTATACATACAACAATTACTGAATTTATACAACCATTACTGACGGATGCCTAAAAAATAAAACTGCCCTTTCTACCCTTTTACATTCATTTTAATGAAATGGTCTCCTAAAAAAATCCAAGGAAATTGTCCTTTACCAAAGGTCAAAATCAAAAGCTTGGAACAGGTCAAGTCAATTGAACACCACTGTCTTTTTCCTGCCTTGTAACAGGCATTTTCTTCTATTGAACATTGATGATTAAACCTGGTTGAATAGCTCGTTAAACCTCTCACTTGTATGATAGTTTTACAGAATTCCAAGTAACACAAAATAATGTCATTCAAATTACTGAAAGGCATATTGACAGCCCTTCAACAATATATATGACTCGTGAATTGAAGGCTAATTACAGTACTGTCAATTCAGCAACTAATGCAAGGAGAATAAAGTGACTGTCACTATTCTCTGATAAGAATTTGCAGTCTGGTAACTACATATATCTGTATAGATTTCCACTGACATTCTTCAAAAATTGCAATAATAAGTGAACATAGAACAGGCTCTCGTAAGCAGGTTCGATTGCAAGGGGGCCAATGAAGATGGAGAAAATCTGATAAAAGTTCAGAATGATGAGATTTAAAAAGTCCACTTACATTAAAACTACAAGATAACTTGTTAGGAGTTAATGCATCAGTCAATTTCTAACAGCACTGAGTTGTTAGCCCTTAAATGGTTGTGTATAATACTTGGTGAATTTAGGAACAGAAAGAAATTAACATTAAATATTATCAGGAAAACAAGATCTGCATAATGGTCAACACAGCTCAAAACTCAGTTGACTCCTTATGGCAGTTATTGTTCTTTGATCATTACTTTTTGGCAAATGCATAGTAGATGAAGAGCAATTTTTACACAGCAGAAATGTGTGCATGATGCACAGGCACTTGTCTCAGAAAAAAATTTCCTATATACCTTGTTATAATAAGGTATATATGAAAAAAATTTCTAAGACAAGTGCCTGTGGCATGATGGCAGGATCTATAAATGGATAAAAGAGCTAAAATATTTTTCTGTAATAAAGGATTTGTTTCATACTACTATAGTATACAGATAAATGTTACATCTGCACATTTGTTCACCTCGATCCAGATTTGACCATTTACAAATCACTTCTAATAATCATGTATCCTCATTTTTAGCTCAAACTTTCTATGATAAAGAAAGTCCCAGGTTCAGATGACACAAAGACCAATGGAGCATTCTAGTCTTGAATCAACTTTTACAAACAAACAAAATCTCAAGTGTTCTCTGCAACTACTGAACCAATACAATTGGAACCATAAATGGTCACTATCCACCTTGATGTATCTTCTGATGTGTCGTATAATCCCGCCTGATAGCCAAAATGGCTGCCTATGCTTATGAAACCGTGGTATTGGTAAACTGAAATAATTCATTATTGTTTATTATGGCAAAAATTATCAACAGGAATATATCTTCGGGTACAAAAAACTCCATGTAACCAAAATCAGCAACGATTCCTTTTAATGCAGGAATAGATCTTCGGGTACAAAGAACTCCATGTAACCAAAATCAGCAATCGATTCCTGTTAATGAGTTAATGCTCTTGAAAAACATATCAAGTTGTTATCCATGT
The DNA here is from genome assembly GCF_965363235.1 of Mytilus galloprovincialis. Classification (NCBI taxonomy): domain Eukaryota; kingdom Metazoa; phylum Mollusca; class Bivalvia; order Mytilida; family Mytilidae; genus Mytilus; species Mytilus galloprovincialis. The sequence continues at coordinate 17,469,309 of NC_134840.1, forward strand.
TTTGTGTGAAACTGTACAATGATCAGTAAACAAGATCTTTATCTCTTACATTTGTCTGCAAAATTGGCGAAATATTTTCAGGTAGTTATTGCGTAGTGCAGTCCCATCGGTTTTTCTAAAAAAAAAAAAAAAAAAGGTCCTTGACCCATACTTTTTGTTATAATTTTTTAAAATAACATAATATGAAACTAAAATTTGGCAAAGTATTACCCATTCTATCGTATTCTCCAATCTACATCAAAACATGAAATTCGTAAACTAAAAAAAAAATCCTGACGTCGTCAAGGAGGGTATTGTGACATGATTGGTGCATGCACACTATCGTCGCCTAGAAACGTAACCTTTTCGAAGTCACTTTCGAGTAGAAGTAGTATATTGCACTTTGTGATATAAATGTCCAGACAACGTAAGTTTCATTACTTCTTAAGAAACAAACTTTTAATAACATTTAAATATAATTTTATACAATTTTGGTCAACGAAAAACAGTTGTATGTAGTTAATTGTTTTTTATTTTTTTATTGTATTTTTTTTTTTTTGTTATCAAGTTTTAACTATGCATGCTTCTTTCTAGACCGATGATCAATTTAGCTGAATAAACTTCTGGTTTATAACTAATAAACTTGTACAAGTTACTTTACAAATTACTTTTATTATATCACGGTACTGAAGCCGTTTTCGACATCAACTCAGATATTTCAAGCGAGAAGGTTAATAATTTCTAAAAGAAGTTATGAACCGTCATTGTGTCAGCTATCGCACAATGGCATACAGTGTCATCATCAATTAATGAAATTAAACACAAAATGTTGTCTTAAAACAAACTAGAGGCTCTCAAGAGCCTGTGTCGCTCACCTTGGACTATGTGCATATTAAACAATGGACACAGATAAATTCATGACATAATTGTGTTTTGGTGATGGTGATGTGTTTGTAGATCTTACTTTACTGAACATTCTTGTTGCTACAATTATCTCTACCTATAATGAACTTGGCCCAGTAATTACAGTGGAAAATATTTTCTAAAAATTTACAAAAAATTATGAAAAATGCTAAAAATTAACTATAAAGAGCAATAACTCCTTAAGGGGTCAATTGACTATTTTGGTCATGAAAACTTATTTGTAGATCTTGTTTTGCTGAACATTATTGTTGTTTACAGTTTATCTCTATCTATAATAATATTCAAGATAATAACAAAAAACGGCAAAATTTCCTTAAAATTACCAATTCAGGGCAGTAACCTAACAACGGGTTGTCCGATCCATGTTAAAATATCAGGGCAGATGGATCTTGACCTGGTAGGCAATTTAACCCTGTCAGATTTTCTCTAAATGCTTTGGTTTTTGAGTTATAAGCCAAAAACTGCATTTTACCCCTATGTTGTATTGTTAGCCGTGGCAGCCATTTTGGTTGGACACCGGACATATTTTTTTAAATTAGATACCCCAAAGATGATTGTGGCCAAGTTTGGATTAATTTGGCCCAGTAGTTTCAGAGGAGAAGATTTTTGTAAAAGATTACTAAGATTTACGAAAAATGGTTAAAAAATGACTATAAAGGTCAATAACTCCTAAAGGCGTCAACTGACCATTTTGGTCATGTTGACTTATTTGTAAATCTAACTTTGCTGAACATTATTGCTGTTAGAAATTACAGTTTATCTCTATCTATAATAATCTTCAAGATAATAACCAAAAACAGCAAAAAATCCCTAAAATTACCAATTCAGGGGCAGCAAGCCAACAACGGGTTGTCGGATTCATCTGAAAATTTGAGGGCAGAAAGATCTTGACCTGATAAACAATTTGACTCCATGTCAGATTTGCTCTAAATGTTTGGTTTTTGAGTTATAAGCCAAAAACTGCATTTTACCCCTATGTTCTATTTTTAGCCATGGCAGCCATTTTGGTTGGCTGGTCGGGTCACGCCACACATTTTTAAACTAGATACCCCAATGATGATTGTGGCCAAGTTTGGTTTAATTTGGCCCAGTAGTTTCAGAGGAAAAGATTTTTGTAAAAGTTAACGACGACGACGACGGACGACGGACGCCAAGTGATGGGAAAAGCTCACTTGGCTCTTCGGGCCAGGTGAGCTAAAAATCAATTTCAAGAAACATGATCAGTAAAGAAGTCAAGACAAAGAGTGCATGCTTTCTTTTATTATTACTTTTAGTCCTTCCACTATTCTAAATTGCTCATTGGTTTTCAATTAATGAATATATACTTCTAATTTATACTTTCAGAATAAAGAAATGGACACATTATTGTGTCCAGTAATAAGTTGGGTTGTTGAATTGTGTGTTAGCGCGGGAAAAGGAGAAGATGGCAAATAAATCTGATAGAAACTTGAATAAATCAACCAGTTCAGAGAGACAGTTAAAAGGGATATTGAAATTTCGTCTTCGGAAAAATAAAAACCACGGAATGAAGCGATTAAAAGACAGAATAAAAACATTTTATTCTAAGCGTAAGAGACAAAATCATAGATCTTCAAAATCAAACAGCGGCAAGAAATCTAAAAAGAAAGAGAAAAAGATTAAAACAAAACAAAGCAAAGGAGGCGATGAATTTGACGACATTTGTCTACCGAGAATAACAACAAAGGGATTTTTAGAGGAAGAAGCTGAGCTGTTTGACACCAAAAAATCAGTGACATTTAGAGTACCTCTAAAAAGATACAAAAAAGCCAAAATACCGAACATTTATTAAATTTCAAGCATTTATTTTTGGTCAAAAATTGTAAGTGCTCAAAATTGCAGTATAAACGTTGTAAAAATTATAAAACTCAGATTATGTGTCAAATAAAGCATTTTATCCTATACTTTTCTCGTTTTTATGTCACTGTCTACACTTTTAAAAAAAAAATAATTCCAATACTAACGAAGAGTAAATTAACAGAAAACTGATAATTTATAATTATGACAAACTGAACTTACATATCCCCGTTATTAAAGGGTATTGATGAATCTATGAGAAAACGTTCAAGTAATCATAAGAAATAAACAAGAGAAAAGTTATCTTATCATATGCATATGCATGGTACTAGAGAAAATCTGACAAGGCCAAAAAAGATCAGAATGTGAGATCTTCATATTGTTTATTTATTTCAATAATGTCAAACGACTTTTAAACAGTTATTACCGTTAAATTATGAAGTTTACCCAAAAAATTGTTTGAAGTTTTGCCAAATATCTCGAAAATTATAATATGTAGACAGAAAAGCGCTCGACTTTTTTGTACAAGTCGTGGCATTTGTCAAATAGCTTCATGAGATTGCTGATTGCAGGAAAATATATAAAACGTATGTGGAATATACAGATTATTAAAGACTTGTAACATAAAATGAAAGTGATATAGTTCATAAATAGTTATTTTCTTTTCTGGATAATAACGTTTCAGGTTAGCCGATATGCATTTGCAAATATATTTCAAAATTTCGACCGAGATCTATGATTTATAAAAAAAATAATAAAAAGTTTCAAAAATCAATATGCTTAGAAAAAATTAACAAACAACTGAAGTTTATAAGTGGGTTTCTTTTGAAATAAGTCATGTAAAGGTACAACAAATGAAGATTCTTTCTGAATAATTTGTAAAGCCATGAAAAGGACTGTTTCATCATTGTTAAGCCATGTACTGCTTCTCAGTAGATATCATCAGACTCTTCGACTATATCAACCTCTTCACCAAAAAGTTCCAGTCTGAGGTTTGCCAGCTCAAGCGCCTTTTGTCTAGTGTATTGGTGATATGCTGTCCGCACCCCTTCGATTATGGTTATCTTCACGTATAAATGGTAAGCCTCATTCATCATTCCCGTGGTTAAAGCTTTCCTGTATCTGGTGCTAGTTTCGGCGTATCTAATGTTTAAAGCTTTTACTTGTTGGCAAGCTCTGTTGAAACAATAGTCCGTTTTCTTGAATATGTCGAACTTGGAGGGCTTCTTCTCTCTGATGACTAGCGATTTGAAGTCGTTAAGAAACGAAGGCATAATTAAGGAGTAATAAAATATATTAGTTGCATCGATTTATATACGGATAATACCGGATATCTGTTAGTGTTGAGTAATAATTAGGTAACAATGGTTTTCCGGTTTTATCCTCAGAATGACTTGATAAGTCAATGGAAAGGTGGGATTTATGATAGGTGTCATTAACTTATCACAAGAAAATTAAAGCCTATGTTTGTTTACCAATTAGTAGTGTGAAAGGTGACAAGATACTATAATATGACAGAGATGAGCAATGATTTATGAATGAAAAATAAAAATTATTTTCTTGAAAATTAAGGTTATGTTTTCTGTTAGGACCAAAAATCAAAAGTAAACTCAAATCTTCTCTTTTTTTTAAATATGTCCTGAATATGCATGAAATATTTGCCACTGGACGTTAATCTCTTTTGTAAAAAATATGTATTTTAGTTTTTGCTCTAATAAATCTGTTGTAATAATGAGGAATAATAGTTGAATAAAAAATAAAGAATATTTGTTCTTCGCCTTGGAAATATGGCCAGAAATTCGGAAATTTATTGGAAGATCCAAATATGAACAATTTATCTATTGATAAACTTGACTGCGCTATCACAGATTTAAAATTAAAGATGCAATTAAAAATGTTCGAATGGGTAAAAGTGCTAGATTTCATAAAATTATAGGAGAAATGTTCCTGTCCGATTCAGAACTTTTTGTGCCATTTTTACTTTTTTGGGGGTAAATGGTCATTATCCTGAAAATCGAAGTTATAGAATTTTTATATCTGTGCCGAAAAAGGACTTTGTAAACCCAATTAATTATAGACCAATAATACTTGTCAGTATACATTTTAAGAAATTTACTTATATTTCAAACACACATCTAATAGCATGCTGGAGAGAATGAAAAGCTAGTTATGATTATGTTACAAATTTGGATTCCGATCATAGAGGCATTCCAGCAACTTTTTCACAAACTTTAGAAATTATGTTTTACAATGGAACATCGAAGTGAATAAAGATAAAATCGAAACAATCGTAAAAAGATGTACTAATATATCACCCAAAAATCGTTCTGAAACAAAATCTTAAAGATGCACATATTCAAAAATGACGTTGTCAAATTGACAATTCTTTCAGAGAAGAATTTTACGGTCTGTTTAATTGAAACGTTTTAAAATATATTTCTAAATTGAGATGCTGTAATGTGAAAACTCCAGTAGAGGTGGTTAGCTGGTACAATAATTCGAAAGACGAGATAATGAAATGTGTGTTCAAATGCTATTGTTAATGAAGACCATTACGTATTCGAATGCAATTCTATCTTGGTAAAAACATATCAGAATTCAACACAATATGTTAAATATCCCAGTGCAGCAAAAACGAAAGGACTACTATCATTGTTAATATAAAGGTACTTAAAAATATATCTTTATTCTTTCAAAGTTAACGTCTATTGTATTACGACAAGCACTCTTACTAAAACGGTGAATTTCGGCAAACCGTCAAAATATATTATCCCAACAAGCTAATAAGGCACAATGATGAGTTTATTTGCCTCACTCTTTAACTCATACCAGCTCAACAAAAATATTGAATGTTCGTCGTTCGATAGTCTATAGTAGACTCGATCTTGAGATATATGGTTCTGAGATATGGATTTTTCTTCATCATGTGAAAGACATTGAATTTGATAACGGACTTTCCCTTTTAAATCGATATTTTCTTTATAATAATTTTTACAATACATTTTGTACATTTGTACTTAAAACTGGTAAAAATTCAACTATGAAGGCTTTAATTGGCGTACTTGGTCATTTACCAAATTTGACAATTGCATATTATAACGGAAAACAAAATACAAAAACTCACAAAATTATTACCACTAAACGTATTGTATATAGAAAATGTAAGTTGGTGATAACTTATTAATTGCTCTTGGTTACTTTTTACAATATTATCAAGAAAATCTATGATGTTTTGAACATATGCATTATATGTCCAGTTCATACAAAGCTGGCGTTCTAGTATGTTATATTGTGAAAACGTATTAACTTATCGCTTCTTTCCCCCAAAAAATCTATATAGTAACTGTACGATACTGCAAAATACCGACCTCTGTGTGTCTTTTTTTTTTGTGTATTTATATTGTCTTCTTGTTATGAGTGGCCGTTCATATCATTTGCGGGATATTCTATCGCGTTAGTGAAAATAATATCGCGTTAGTGAAAATAACGCGTTACTTTGTAAAACTATCGCGTTAATTTGTTAAACTAACGCGTCATTTCTTCGTTTTATCGCGTTAGTGTCCAAAAATAACGCGTTATTACAAAAAACTATCGCGAAATTTGATTTTTGCTATTTATTTGAAATATTATCAAACTAACGCGTTAATGTTCATAAATAACGCGATATTTATAAATCACGAGATAGTAAAAAATAACGCGTTATTTTGTTTAACTATCGCGTTACTTTGCAAAACTAACGCGTTATTTCCACATTTTATCGCGTTAATGTCCAAAACTATCGCGTTAGTTCTAGAAATGTAATCTAACGTGATATCTATACTATTAAACGAGAAGACCTCATTTTGTGTGTCGCTTCTCTTCCTTCCACAATAAATCAATCATCATGCCTCTGTGTCCTATAGGTTACTTGCATAGTCGCATTTGTCATCCATTCTTATGATTATTCAGATTGAGTTATTTTGGGAGAAAAACGACAAAAAAGGAGTCCGGATATGATTCCGTCATCAGACTGACTTTTATTCATAGATAGGACCGTGACTTCCGGTTTGAAACATGCACAAATACAACCAATCGTATGATAGATAACAAAAATGAAAAATAGATAAGCCAATCAGAGCGTTCTCCATATCATGGTGTTTAGATCGCAAGAACCACAACTATTATACCTCCTTAGAGAGGACAATTATTTTTCGCGTTTATTTACATGTAAACTACGATGCTACTTTAATATATAGAGACTCTCTGTATTCTGTATACTGTTTGTTTTTTAAATGTTTACTATTCAAGGGGTCATACCAGTTGCATTTATATTAAAATAAGTAAAACATGTGACACAAGTACAACCAATCGTAGAGCGTTCTCCATATCATGGTGTTAAGATCCCAAAAATCACAACTATTATACCTCCTTACAGAAGACAAATATTTTTCGCGTTTATCTACATGTAAACTACGATTATACTACTTTAATATATAGAGAGACTCTATATTCTGTCAGGAAATTTCTATGTTAGTATAGAAAGTCCCTGATTCTGTTTACTGTTTTCTTCAAGCTTTAAAAATGTTTACTGTTTAAGGGGTCATACCACTTGCATATATATTAGACAAGTAAAACATGCTCAGCTCCATCTAAATACTTTTACCTGAAGTGGGACAGACGGACGAGACGGATGGACGGAAGGATGACCGAACAAACGAACGCACAGACAAGACAACATAATGCTCACAATTGGAACATAAAAATTTATTGTTAAAAGGGAAAATAGTGATTTGGTAAAAAATGAAAGTAAGGTAGAGATTAGAGGGAGGCAGGACCTTTTTCGGGGCGTCGGGATCGGGTGTTTTTAAGCTCGATTTCGGGATATAAATTTCTTTAAATTCTGCATCTCGGGATTTCATGGTTTTAAGCCCGGGATTTCGGGATCAGGACCACTCCGATCGACAACCCCTCAAATTAGCCTTAGTCGGTATTAGTCATTTATACATGATTCAAATCCTACCATTGGCATGTTAATAAGGCTTTCTAAAATAAAAGCACTGATGAATTGTCATAGAAGCATATGTTTTAGACTAATAATGGTCTATATATAAGCAGTTAAATTTATTTCATGTTTGAAACGGTGCAAATTTTTCATTTGATTTGACTTTTACCAAAAAAAGCATTGTAGCAAAGGAGAAGAATAATTGTGGTCGTAGGCCAGAAACACGAAAATAATTGAATTTAACAGAAAGGAAACAGATATAGGACTTTGGAAAAAGGGAGATACCATTTATGTAATTCTCCATACATAATATCTTTTACAAAAAAATCATCCTACAACAGTTCACAAGCTGTATATGCCGGCGATTTCGCGGGTGTGTTCTAGTTTTATTGAAAATACACGATAGGTTATGTTATTTTTTTTATCCAATCACAAGTGCTATTCCTCTAGACTGAATACGAAGAGAGGATAGGAGAGGAGATAACAGAAGAATTGGCTACTTTTGCCGCAACTTAAAGGATTGCTCAACCGGACAAGAGGGAGAGGGCTGCTCAAGATCCAGAACACGAAGATGAGGATTTCGCTTTAGAGTAATTCTTATTTTTCCTCTTTTTGGATAGGAGTTTGCAAGTGCTTGGTCCATATGGGTTGATGCAGATGATGATGTTGAAAAAGGGGGATGAACAGTCCGGGAACAGACACTTGTTTTATTCGCATAAAGAAAGGATGTAAAGTTTTGGTCCTGCCTTTTTTAGTTGTTATCTCTGCCCTGCCTTTAATTTTTCACTCTTTTTGTTCTGCCTTTTTTTATTAGTCAACCTGTCTCTTTTGCCAAGTTGCTCATCCTGCCATTTCTCTAATGACTAATGTCAAGCTATCGAGAAATTCTCATCCTGCAATGCTCTTTATAAAAAGCTATCCTGCAATTGCGTTTGCATGGAAAACTACTTGAGCGACAATTTTCTTTTTCTTTAAAATCATACATAGTTTTTTACTTTTTTGTTCGAAAACAAGATTTATATAGAAAATCAAAGATTTTTTTATCCCATTAATAAAATGCTAAATTCGTACGAAACATGGAAATAAGGTCAAATTTGATAAAATACGCATTGGGGTCACCCACTTGTTCAAACCCATTGGCTCGGCAGTACTGTATGGCTAGGACTATAGACTTTGCTCTAATAAATAGCTATTTGATAGTACTACAATATGAGGGCAAAGAGTTTCTGGAGTAAGCATTCCTTATGTAATGACCCCTTATAACGTTATATACAAGCGAGGGCATTATCTGTGTCCTATGGACACATTCTCCATTTATTTGGATATATTTGGTAGTTTACAGAAGGTCTGAGTAAAATCATACATTTAAGATATCAAGGATTTGTATAGTAAGATATACAAATCCTTGAAGATATCTTCAAGGAAATAAAAGCAGTTGAATTTGTTGGCAATATGGTAAAGCTGTGACGGAGCGTGAAGAGAGCTCGGAAGACGAACAAGAAGGTGAAAACCGCAACAATCTATGTGAGGCAGTGGCTGACACGGGGACAACTGTAGGGGCACGAGAGACTTGAAAGAGCGGAATACTAAAATTACGAGGTCCAATTTGTCAGCCGTCATCGGGTAAAAACGACAAATCAAAGAATTCAACTCTATATATAACTAATAAAGGACAATGGTGTAGATTAAAAATTACACCACTCCAGACCCTTTTGTTTTCCACATAATTAATATTGCCAATAATTAACAAGTTCCGGGTCTAATCCGATACCGATACCAATAGTATATTCACCTGTTAGCTATTACCTTATCTGTACGTTCCGCATTTGACAGGCGCACCACCAAACGGTGTATTTAGGATTTTGCTATATACACGGGTCATAATCAAAGGGCTGACACTACTAAATTCAATCATTGTCAAATTGTTCCCTATTGTAACTTTATTCAGCAATCAGCAAGACTTTCTAAGATAACTAATATAGGACAATGCTGTTGATTAAAAAATACCCCATTCCTGGATAGCCTGGACCTTTTGTTTTCCAAATAATTAATATTTCCAATAATTGATAAGTTCCAGGTCGACGGGTTCAAACAGAAAGATTTAAAAGCAGAGAAAACTGTGTATCTTATAATCGACATGACTTTATCAGATGACAATACCAATTACTAAAATAAGGCTAAGGCATAGTTATATACTTTAATTCAGTCACGGACCCGCGATATCACGGGAGTGTACTTGTATATATAAATTTTACGATCCTCTTTTCCTTGCTTTCTTATAAATTACGCATACTTTTTGTGTCATATATGTGCATATATATATTGAATTTTTTTTTTTACAAATTATGACTTGAATGGAGATTTATCTCATTAGCACTCATACCACATCTTCTTATATCTATGTGTATTTAGTCAGTATTTTCCATAGATTTCATATCCAGTAGTTGAATGGTTAAAGATAATTTCTGTTTAGGTGTATCCATGACAATAACGTGCATGTATTTGCTAAAACATATTGCAACAAGGGGGGTAGGGATTTTACATATTTCCCTAAAATTTAGCTAAAAGTAGAATACCAATCCCTTTAAGTAATACCGTGTCTGAAACTGTTTACATATATATATCAAGTCACTTGCCTTTCGTCTCATTTTGGTGGTAAAATTGCGTCAAAATTTCGTCTGAAAAAAAGTGTTTTTAAACATTTGGCAGTACGGTGACGTATAGTTGTTAATTTCTATGTCAGTTTAGTGTCTTGATGAGAGTTGGCCACATCTTCTCATTTTTATTCTACAATTTTTTTTTAAATTCTAACCAAAGAAAAATACGGACACTCAAACAGAAAATATTCAATAAAACGGGTAAAATATAATCTTGATGTCCTTATAACTCAACATTTAAGACTAATAGAGTCTTAAGTTTTCTAAAAATTAATTGTATTGCACAAATATACCTTCTTGTTTGAAAAATCCTCCGGGGCCAAAATTCAGGATCCACTTCCCTTCCGGAAGACCTGAGATCATCCCTTTTATTTGTTGGGTTTCGTGTTGCTTAGTTTTTAGTTTTCAATGTTGTTTTATGTGGACTACTGTTTGTCGTCTCGTCGGTTTTTGTTTTTCGCCATGGCTGTGTCAGTTTGTTTTCGACTTTTGAATTGATTGTTCCTTTGGTATCTTAGACCTCTCTTTTTTAACGATGTAACCCTCCTTGCAAAAGCAGAGACAAGTAATGTACATGGCAAAAGTTTTGTGGAGTTGATCTTTTTCTACAGTTAAGAATTAACAGTGACAAGTGTGGTCAAGTGGGTATCCCTAATGCGTTTTTTATATATAGAATTTGGCATTATGTCCATGTTTAGGGCGTTATTTTCGTCCTTTAAGAATGCTTCCCCCAGAAATTATTACCCACACGTTACAGTTCTATCCAATATCTTTACGTTTGGGTTCTATTTATAAATCCCTAGCCATAAAGAACTACCGGGACAACGGGTCGGATAGTCCCCAATACGTATTGTATAGAATTTGGCTTTATTTCCATGTTTCGATAGATATTTTTACCCTATAAGAACGCTTACCCCAGAAATACTTTACCCTTCCGATGTAGTACTATCCAATAACTATTTTATAAAGCAGTCTTTATAATCCCTAGCCATAAAGAATTGACGACGCAAATACGAATCACTCCCTGGACTTAACAGATAATACTTTGTTTGAATCGTTGTCCTGATTTCGTTTTATTGTATAAATGCTAATTAATTAGAAATCTACAAACTAAAGTTAGAATGTTGTTAATGGGATACAAAAATCTTTGATTTTCAATATAAATCTTGTTTTCGAACAAAAAAATCAAAAACAATGATTTTAAAGAAACTGAAAATTATCTCGGATCGTGGATTCAAGCCACTTTACTTCTATTGCCAAAAGATGGAAATAACAAAGACTCTGATTGGACCATACTTAATTGAATAGTTTTCATAAAATGAAGAAATAACGCGTTAGTTTGAGAAAGTAACGCGATAGTTTTTGGAAACTAACGCGTTATTACTTGAAAAAGTAATATCGCGTTAATTATGAAAACTTACGCGTTAGTTTGATAATTTTTCAAATTAATAGCAAAAATTAAATATCGCGATAGTTTTGTATAATAACGCGTTAGTTTTGGAAACTAACGCGATAAAATGGAGAAATAATGCGTTATTGTTGTAAAGTAACGCGATAGTTAAGTAAATTAACGCGTTATTTTTAATAACGCGATAAAAAATAACGCGATAGAATATCGCGCAAATGACACGAACGGCCACTCATATCTTGTCTCGTCGACGTTTACAACACATCTTTTGTTATAATTTTTATGTTGTAAAAACAGTATGCTATATTTATTTTGTGGGTGCAGTATTTTTTTTTCATGAACGCATACCTACATTTCCTTTCATTCGTTGCTACTTTTATATCGCGATAACCGTGAGGGCATTCAGATGTATTGCTATCGCCTAGATTTCCATTACGTAACTTTCGTTTGGGGTTTATAACCGATCTATAAACATGATAAATACGTTGATATTAACGAGTGCAAAATAACATTCCGTATCGTTTTCTATCAATACATCTCCTCAATGAATAGTGATAAAAATATTTTTGTTTAGAACAGAAATTAATAATATGAAAATGTTTTGTCGTTAGATATATATATATATATATATAAGTTAAAAAAAATCATTGGATAATATCTATGCACACGTACCGAAAAATTGTGATGCATGCGAAATAAAATCTCAAGAACGTTTTGCGACAATTCTGACAAGGACCGGTAACTCTGAATTGTTTTTGCGGGAAAATATGAATGCCTACACATACCCAATCTTTTAGAAAAATCGAAGAAGAGTGTCCACCATGCACTTGCACTGCACTATTGTTAGAATAGTAGAATAGAATTATACACAAATGGAAGAAAATTATATATACATGTAACTGTTATATTAATTTGATATATAACAACAAACCAGTGTATACTGATTTGTATCACTACAATATAATATATTCGGCAGTGGCGGATCCAGAACTTTTTATAAGGGGGCCCGCTGACTGACCTAATGGGTACCCACTCCAGGCATGCTTCAGTGATTTCCTATATAATCAACCAAACTTTTCCCACGAAAAGGTTAAAAGGTGGGGGGGCGGACCCTGATCCCCCCTGGATCCGCCTATGGACCGTATGAGGTTGAATTTCCTGTCATTTATTCATCATCCATGCACTAACTTGTCTCAGAAAAAAATATATCTCTGTACATTAACCTCAGTTTCAGGTATAGCTTTGTGATTTTTTTCTACTTGACAAGTGCTTATTTGACCATCTATAAGAACTTGCGGTCATCCGATGTTCAGTACTTCAGTACTATGATTTAAATGTGTTATCGGTTAAATATAGAATAGACAGCCTATTGTTCATGCTAACCTTGAAAATATTATCGATTGAAATAATGATGTGCAGTAGTGCAGAAGGAGTCAACTTTCGGTTCTGCTGTCTTTGTTTATAAAATCAAGAAAACTGTCTAACATATTTCAGGTATGTAAAATAATTGGAACATGACAAATAGTAAATAGACTGAGATCCTGGCGTTATAATGAGACATGTATCATCTCATGTTTTAATTTGGCATTTTGAACTTCCTTGTTACTAGTCTTCTTGAAGTTAATGTTTTAAAAAAGAAAAAAAAACATTGAGGCCCCAGTATCGTATAGGTGAATGTTTAAACTATATATAGTGTGTAGGGCGGTATTTCGAAGCTTAAAACTGAAGAAGGTAATAATATGTGATATGTTTATGCCTCCCAGTTGTTATAACTTTACACTTTTATGTTTTTTTCAAATGATACCCTGTTCCATCTTAAAAAGTTACAAAAAAAAAACAGGACATATGTACAAATTCCTCTCGTTAATGAAACGGTATGACTGAATTTCTTTCTTCAGTTTCCTCAATTTGTTTCAACATTTTCAACCATTTTTTGGCATAGATAACATAGTTTCTTTTTCACGAACAATTTTATAAATATTGACCATCTTGTTCATTTTCAGATGTGATAGTAAGTGAAAGAAGATTCAGTATAAAAAGAGATGGAGATTCTGAACTTTTCAAATATTAGATTGCACCAACTTCTAGGGAAAGTGCAAATTGATGATATAGACGTAGAAATACCTTCAAAGATTGGAGATACTGCACTGCATAATGCAGTCGTAACAAATGACGTCCACGCATGCCAACACGAGGTAAACACGGCTAATGTAAACGCTGGTAATTTGAGAGGAGATACAGCTTTACATCTTGCTGTGAAGTTACGAGTTCAATCCAGCATTCGCATAATTTCAATTTTAATAGGGGCAGGGTCAAATATCAATGCACAAAATAAGTGGGGACAAACACCGCTTCACTATGCAGTTATTGCTAGAGCGCAGGAAAACGTTTTAGAGTTGGTGAAACTACCAAGTATTGATCTTAATGCCGTTGACGTGAATGGATTCACTCCACTACACTGTTGTTTTAGTTTTAATAAAGAAATAACTGCCAATTATTACGCTAATAGAAGCTACGATTTGGATATGAATGCTAGTTTTATCATAATGGCGGAAAACTTAATCAAGGCAGGTGCTTCAGTTAACTGTCAAACACGGTTTGACCAAAGTGTTCTTCACTTTGCTGCAACGAGAGATGACAACACTCCCCTGATTAAACACTTGATTTCTAACTTCCCCGAAATGAATTTGACCCCGAAAAATATCATGGGAGAAAATTTTATACATGTGTATTGTACCAACGAAGTATGTGAAGAAATTGTAGAGACTTTGGCAGTAGTAGCTGAAATGCGTTCTTCGTCGATTGTTAAAGAATTGCTATCGGATGTCGATGTTTATGGTAGAACACCATGGGTGTACCTTATTGATACTGTGAACATAATTGGTGGAACAGTTGAATCAATACTAAACTATGGAGTTTCAGTCAACAAGTCTGACAATCTTGGAAACACAGCTTTGCATAGAATAGCTGGAGTGTCAGCCGCTTGCGTTCTTACGGACGTGATTCAGGTGTTTATTAACACAGGAGCAGATCTTAATAAAAAGAATATCTATGGAGAGTCGCCTGCTTTCGTTCTTTTTCTTGATTCTGCATTTGATATTTTCAACATGCACAAAATGGATTTCAACAGCCAAGATAGATGGGGTCGTAACCCTTTAATGTCAATGATGAAGCATAGGCCAATTCCTGACCTTCTATACAGAGTTATACTGGAAGGAAAGTCAGATATAAATAGGACAGATGCATACGGATCGACCCCCCTTCATTTTGCTGCATACCACAATTATGAAGAGCAAGTCCAATTGCTATTGGAACTTGGTGCTGACATAAATGCCAAGGATAGTCTTCAAGATAAACCTATTGACACAGTTAGGCGCCATTGCAGTTATCGATGCCACAATCTTCTTGACATTGCCAGTAGGATTGAGAACATGTACCCAAGACAAAGATCGAACGATGAAATAATTCTTGAACTACCGAAAACTATCAAATCAACAAACGTGAAATCTCTGCACGAAATAGACATGGCGATGGGATTACCAGAACATCGAATACCTTTCTGGGATTATTTACTGCAGACATATTATGATAGAACTCCTGAAAATTCAAGTGAAGTGGACAGAATAGGAATGGAAGTTAATTCTCTTGTCGAATCACTATGTGGTGCAATCTGTAAATACGATCCGATTTTCAAAATGTCTATTTTTCCAACTGGAAGTTCTGCTGAACAAACCAAAGTCGGCCGACCTGATGAATTTGATTTTGTATTATGTATTGATCAGCTAAATAAAATAACCAAACCAGTCATGATAAAAGAATGCATCGAAAGCGGATTTGCATGTTTGAAATTTACCCATAACCCCGTTCCGGCAGCGTTTCAGTCATTCTGCGACAGCGAAGGATATTTTCTGGCTTTTCCATTTCTACAGCATTTCAACAGATATCTTAAAAGAGCTTTGAACGAAAGTAGCATTTGGAACAGTGGAAATTTATACTACAATTATGAGGATAAGATGGAAGTTATTAAAGGAAAGCCGGTCTTTAATTTTGATGTTTACTGGGTCGGATGTGTCTACAAACAACTTAAAATAAGCATTGATCTCGTTCCAGCAGTATACAAACGAGGCTTTTGGCCCGCTAATATTAATTTTAAACAAATGCCTTTAATGACTGAAGCAATCCAGAAATCAGGCTGCTTCTTAATTCTGCAGTCTCGATCCAACGAATTCAATACAAAGAAACATCTTTTTGATAGCAATATATGTTTCACTTGCAACAATGATACAGATAGATCTTTGAGACGAATGCTGCGTGTGTCGGCTGCTCCTGCCGAAATATGTCTGATGCAATCGCTTCCTGTGGTATTTCGACGAGCATACGCCTTAGCCAAAATTTTGAAAAGCAAAGAGATTTGCCCAAAGGTGGAGCTAGAAGCTATAGGTAAATGGACAAAGCTGTTAACTCATCAGATAAAATTTGAAGAGAAGAAACCCCTGCCAGCCAAACCATCCAATGTAATAAAAAGTTATATGTTGAAAAATTGCATATTTTACACCATGCTAGAAATGAAAAACAACTATGGCGAGCAAGATGTACATCCATCGATCATCACTGCAAAAGTATATCAGTATCTACTGCATTTTTCTGACAAGAGGTTCTTGAATCCATTTTTTCTACCTTTTTCAGACGTATTCGAATTCGAAAAGGACACGCAGAGGTCGACATTTGATGATTTTGTGATGCGCCTGAAGCGCGAATTGAGCATCAAATTAATCCTTGGTATGCTGAAACAGCCATTTCCAGAAGAATGTTTATCGTCAAAGTTTTAATGAACTTCATAAGAATATTTAAATTCAACGTGTGAATGCGAGTTATCATAGGTTACTAGTACATTTATCATAATGATTAGAAAGAAGAATACATTCATATTTTACACAGATCAATGATAGTTCTGCAATCTTCTCAGACAATGAAACATACTAGCGTGTAAGTTTCGCACAATTTGAAGTTCCATAGAAATTAACCATCTCTTACAGCCGATTGCATTGAGTGTGTAGGTAGAGGAAGTATCTTTGGTTAGAGGTAAACTACTCTCGTTTCAGAGTAGACTAGTCCGACCGATAATCAATATATCTGTCTGTAGGACTAGGCTACTTCGAAAGGAGGGCAGTGTACCTTACTTAATAATGACTTCACGGTTCAGCTAGCAAGCAAGCTAACCAAAGATACTAACTCTACCTACGCAATCAACGCAATTGGCTGTAATTGAGATATTGCGTAGAGACGAAAATTTGTGTTGGTAGCAAAATGGCTTCAAGATTACTCTGAAAGAAAAAAGCAGTATATAGTGAATTGTCCCCTCGTTCTTTACTCCAAGTTGCATTGCATTTGTTGATGTTTTTGTGTGTGTTGTTTTGTACTTTCGCAAATTCATTTATTTGGAAATCAATTAAAAAATGTCAATACACCGTATATGTCTGATGTTTTCTGCCAAACTATGATAAAGAAATTATCATGAAAGAGGGGGCAAGGGGGTACCCATAACAGCAAAACAGTGAATTGATTTGGTGAAAAACAGATAACAAGGAATTGAAAAGGGATAATAACAGATAACAGTAAATGAAATATGAAAATAAATCTGTCCAGGACCAATCCAGTAGATGACTCGTAGATCTTAGTATATAACTTGTGGTATGGACCTAGAAAATTGTAATTTGTGTAAACAAGACGTTTCGGCCGTTGAGGCAGTTCTGCCTTGGTTGATTTTTGTCCGTAACTTGTACAATAAGTTATATTATTCCATATTGGTATTATTTTAGTAGGTTTCTCTATATGAATTGGATTTTGAATAAAAAAGCATATTCACCTGAGAAAGTGTTATTCACCGCGCTATTGCCTAAACGTCACGCGCTTTTATATGCAACGTTATGGTAAAATGTTTCATGTAAAAAAAAAATTGGTATATGATTGTCATTAGATACATTTTCTTCTCTCGGACTATGGAATAAAACAATTACTGTCTTTTGTTTCGGTAAATATGGGGTTTTATTGACTTTTGAAAAACTGATATTCACTTCGGTCGTCAGCCTCAAGGATATCATTTTTTCAAAAGTCAATAAAACCGCATATTTACCTCATCAAAAGACAGTAATTGTATATTATTGTATAGCAATATAATATTTCCAACAGAAAGTAACCAAAAGTTAGCGTGCTATAAATTCTAATATTGCACTAGTGCAATAAATCTTCAAAATTCATGACGTCATCAACGACAAAATCTGAGTTTAAACCCTTTTTTACTTTGAAATATTATATTGCTATACAATAAAAGGGTTATTGCATGAATATTGGGGAATATTGTCCCTCATAGAACATATATTGCACTCGCAAGCTCGTGCAATATAAAATTCTACTCGGGACAATATTCCCCAATATTCATGCAATAACCCTATATTATTGTATAGCAATATAATATTTCCCATAGAACGTAACCAAAAGTTAGCGTGCAATAAATTCTAATATTGCACTAGTGCAATAAATCTTCAAAATTCATGACGTCATCAACGTTTAAATCTTAGTTTAAACCAATTTTTACTTTCAAATATTATATTGCTATACAATAAAAGGGTTATTGCATGAATATTAGGGAATATTGTCCCTCGTAGAACATATATTGCACTCGCAAGCTCGTGCAATATAAAATTCTACTCGGGACAATATTCCCCAATATTCATGCAATAACCCTATAGTATGGATGTTGATTTTTTCTGAACGAAATTTCTAGTTTCTGTTTTTGATATAGGGATATTTTTAATCTAGGGCATTTGAGGGATCAATTTTTAATGATTTAGGTTTTTTTATTTAATTTTTGAAAATAGTGCAGCCAGTGACACTTTATTATCAATTTGATTTTTAGATTTTTTTCTGAAAAGCAATATATATACTTTACAAGTAATAAAAAAAAACATTGATGCACAATATATTTTTTTTTTATTTTTGACCTCATGATAAAACTTACTTATAAAATACAAAAATACCCAGATCAGTGGAGACAGGACATATGTAACTGAAACATGCATGCCAGTTATGGTTATTCTGATAATAGAAATTGACTCAAGTGACAATTCTGATAGTATAATAGAAATTGGACCTAGTGAAAATTTGGATGACACCAAGTGAAACACCAATCATGTATCTTATGTGAAATTATAGAATATGGAAAATTTGGGTACAGCATTGGAGAAGCTGTAGGATTTTAAAAAGGATATTTGTCGAAAAATTAAAATGAAGACACATCTGTATTTGCATCAATGGTTTCTGAGCTTCAATTTTCGCCATGTGAAGCAGTTAAAAAGCTTTTAAAAATATGGTGGTCAGGGTTCTCTTTCATGTAAATGAAAAGAGAGGGAGTAGCACTTATAATATAAATGCTAAAAGAAAAAGATTGTGTATAATTCCCAAAGCCATAATTCAAACCCACACCACTTAGTAATGTAAAACAATTCAAAGGAGAAAACTAACTGCCTAATTTATCCACAAAATAGTGAACTAGAAACTTAGTAACACAGTAACAAACTACAACCACTGAATCCAGGCTCCTGAATTGGAAATAGGCACATACAGAATGTGACTGCGTCAACTTTAGCATGCTAGTTGGTGTTCAATCCTCCCCTAATCAGGGACAGTGGTGTAATAGTACAACATAAAGATTATAATGTGGTCATTGATTAAAAAAATCTATAGGGTGTACCAATGCTTTTTTTATAACAAAATCCATACTATAAGTTATTGTACAAGTAATAAGTGAATTATAATTTGTACAAAATGCTACATGTTCACAGACAATGGAATTTATTACAAAGGATAATAATAATAAATACTGGAATGGTCCACGGTCCAATTGATTTTATATGTTTATGTGATGTATATTACTGAAATTCTTCTGCAAATACAGGGTCACCCGATATTACCAGTAGAAAGACCCCAATAGATATACATTGTAAGAAGATGTGGTAAGCGTGCCAATGAGACTATTATCCATTCAAATCACAATTTTCAATTATCTTCAATTTCTACGGAAGATTGGATGTCAAAATGCTAACATTCCAATTTTCAATAACAGTTAACAGCAAATAGATTCTCACAATAACAGATAACAAAATAGATAATAGTCCTAACAAAGAACAAGACAATAACAGCTAACAGTAAATATATTTTCAGAATAACAGATAACAAAGAATAAAAATGCCCCATAAAAGCATAACAGTTAAACCCCTTGCCCCCCTCATGAAACATAACACTGTTTCAAGTAATTAAATTTTTTCAACAAAGCAGGGCATAAATGGGCTCTTAATCATAGGAAGACAGTAAAGACAGTGTCCTCAAATTACCCTGGTCACTAAAGCAAGATATTGTGACCAAACCCAATGAAATGACATCAGACAGACTAAAACTCGTGTTACTTATCCATTCACTGGTACCAAAATTTCGTTCACTCATTGTGTATGGTGATGAGTTAACAAATCTAATAAAGAAAACTTAACCTGACCAGTGTGCACAGCGATAAATAGAGCTAAAGGTCTAACGAAAAGTAAGACGGGCCTATCTCAGTGTTGGATCCATAACTTTTCATAAAGGGGGCCTAGATCCGTCTATGTATCTTCGTTCTATGGTTATGGAACAAAGGCACTTGTCTCAGATTTTTTTTCCTATATACTTTAATAATATATATTAAGGTATATAGGAAATACATTTCCGAGACAAGTGCCTGTGTTATGGAAGGGGTCACATCAGACCACTGCAGCATAATAATGGATCAAGGTGAAAACCACTGGTTTCTTAATTCTTGTTAAGGTCAAGGATCAATAAATAAACTAGTCCATAGATTTTTTTAAAATTTAGAACTCAATTAGATATTGAAAATATACATCAGAAAATGTAAAAAAAAGTATATGTCAGTGACTTCGTTTTCAAGAAAAATCCATTTTTAAAATGATCCGAGAGGGTACTAAATTACATTGCATATATAGGGTAAATCTATATTTTTCTTCTACAATTTTCGGTTTCTGGTATAAATCACGAGAACCGCTCAATAGAATTTTTTTTTAAATTAATATTTTTTTCCTCTTTGTCTTAGGAATTAGATGATATTAAAAAAAAAATATGGTCACCGACTTCGTTTTCCCTGTAGAAGCAACGCAAACCCAACATTTTGGCAAAAAAAAAAACCATCAAAATTCGTGACGTCGTAATTTTTATTACATAACGTCAAGTTATCATGCTAATAATTTCCAACGTTCTTCGTGTTGATTATGCACGATGATTATGTGTTTCGTATTGATAGATTCTTTTTATCATAACAGTCTGGATAATTATCATAAATTTTTATTTAGTATTACCAATATTCTTTATTCTTTATATTTTAGCACCCCATTATACACTTTTTCTTTTTTTTTTCTTTTTTGCATTTTATTCTGCAATTTTTGCCCAGTATTCTGTATTCCGTAAACCCCAATCAGACCCTCTTTTATGGAACATTTTAAAAAGAAATTATACGTTGTAAAAAATGTGATACCTGTATGTTCATTATCAATATACATATATAAAACAATTACTAATTCAGACAAAAATACGTTGTAAGTACATGAACGCAAAAATGGTAAAAACTTAAGAAATCATCAGAGTTACTGTCTACAAGTTGACACAATAAAAGATGTAATTGAAGCTATATTTTTTAATGCCCCCCCTCAACTACCCCTGTACGTCTGTCTGTCCGTCATTCCGTCTGGCCGCCCGTCCGTCCCCCTTTATAGTTTATAGTTATTCCGCAAAAAATCTACACTTTGAATCCTAGAACGTACTTTACTGTCTGTTTGCATGTGGTCAGGGTTTTGATCTTTATTAATATTTGCTCTAATGAGAGATAGTTGAACTTTGTCATTTTTGAGTAACCAATTCATAAATCTCTTAGACTATCTTGTAAGTCATCTGTTTACACTTTTTCTCCGTCCCGATATATGATTTGGCCACTTTTGAAAAAAAAACCGTTTTTTTTTAGCAGCGGAACATGTAATAGCTTGTGTTTTGGTACTATCATCGTCATCACGACAGAACGTGTTCTGTCCATATACTGCTGCTTAACATCGCATATATAAGCAAACATTATATCAATGATTCTACAAATTCTTGAAAGAGTGTCGTGTGGTTATTTATACATCTTCAAGTTAACAAGTAAAACACGCAGACAAACTGACATCTTTGTTAATATCTTTTTTGTTCTGTATAAAATTTATTGTATACAAGTCTACAAAAACGTTTTAGAAAGTTTACTAAATGGTTATTGTTCCATAAGTGAAATCATAAGTGTACATATGTATGCTAGAAGTATATATAGAATCAGTCCATGATACACAACATGTGACAAATAAAAGGGGGGAGGTAGTAATGACAGGAAACTAAATTAAACTAAGGCTTTGATGAATGTAAACTTTGATAAAACTGGAAGTTACATAAGGGGGAACAGGAAAATAAGAATATATTGCATCACTTACAACAACCTTTAAATTGACCAGTGATTTTTTATTCATTAGTGTCATTAGTGTATATTTGAGATGCTACTTTCAGCTAGGGTACATTTTTTTTTATTCGGTTAATTTTTACCCATATATATATATATATAACAATTTACTTTGAGGAGACAACCATACGAATCAATACTATTAGTTATACTAAGCCCTGTATAAATCTTCAAACCATGTACTATTTATACATGTATCTATTTAAAGATTTGTGTTCTATTTTTAACATCGAAATTGCGGACGTGAAAGAAAGCACCATTACAAAAAAAACAAAAAACAACGATTACAAAATGTAACGATGGATTAATGATCGTGAAACATCATTTTTGCTTATTTTTAATTTGTTATAGTCTAAAATCTGTGTATAAATATTAAACTATTGTTCCAACCGTGAACAAGGTTAATTAATTTAAGTGTATCATAGTTAAGTGCCATCTATGACTGACTGACAGCAGCGGCGAATTTATGACCAGTATAAGATAAGATAAGATAAGATAAGATATTTTTATTTCCAATTATTGGCCCCAAAGGGCATAAACATTACAACATCAATATTTTTTTCATAATACAATACAAACAATGAGATAAAAAAAAAAAAAAAGTTAAACGAGAACTATTTAAGTTCTTAAAGAATACGTAGATAAAGAATCTATAGTATGTTGGTTTTTTTTTAATACTAATGCATTTTATTACAAGTGTGGTTGATATAGATAACAAACAAGCAGCCCAAAAAGAAAAAAAAAAAGAAAAATAGATATCCACATATGTATAGTACACAAAAAGTTAAGTTTATGTGGTTCATTTCCTTTTCTCTAATTTGAAAATATTTTTACTTGTTCCGACTGGTGTGATAGTTTTCAAAATATGGGAGATATATAGTCTTACCGTACAATACTAAGTTTTAACTTTAATATTAATTAATGTCCCAAACTTGCACCCCTTCTGGTTATTTTCTGCTAGACGATGTCTTTTACCAGTGAATATAGGGTTTTTGAAAGGACAGTTTTGACATACTACATATAGAATAGTTCCGAGACCACACTGTTTTTTTCTCATCACAATTATGTAGAAATAGTAGTGAGCAACAGTTTTCACACTTGTTTTAACTGGTCGGCAGATATACAAACTCTACCACCCTACGTCCTGATTTTCATTTTGAAGATCGTCTTCAGGACTGTTTTCATATTCATTTTCAATTTTTAATTTACTAGAAGTAACACACTTTCCGTCAAATTTACCGTTGACGTTGTCCCATCGAAAAGTCGCCAGGTGCAATTTTAACATTGCAAAATCTGGTCAAAGGGACGTAATTCGTACAAAACGTCGCAATATCTCGCGGAATCCGCTGGACGGCGTTCATTTACTGTTACTTGACCTTAAGGTAGATGGGGTGTCTAAATTATAATCCATAGAATCTTTTAATAATTTGCCAAAATGTAGTTCATATCCTGCTTGTTTAAAAACATTAATAAAAAGAATGGGTCACCAGACTTATTTTCACACTACAGGTTGTGCAAAGTTGTCAAGATTTTGCATAGATTATGCATGGAAAACCCATTTTTCCGCCATAAAACGCAATCCACACCATAGAATTTTGAGATAAAATATGAGAAGATAGCTCCAATATTATGCTTTCATCTGAAAAAGAAAAAATGGGGTCACCGGACTCGTTTTCTTGCTACATGTAAAAATGGGTAAATTCGTAACACATTCTATTGTAAAAGTAACACTATCTGAATTATCTGCCCTTGCATTTGAGTTGCCTCCCCTTATTTGAGAAAGTTGGAAAAAAATGAATCAAACAAAAGAATTCTTATTTTTGTAAAATACAATCATAAATATGATCAAACATGGCATTTTCTATATTGTAATTGAAATTCTTACACATGAATTACCTACTACTATAAAAATTTGCACATTTCATCAAAGATCTAGACCTTGTTTTCTAGTATTTTCAAAATCCAAGATGGAGGAAGACACCCTATCTACCTTAAGGTAGAAAGGGAGGATTGGATTTTTGAAATACCAGAAAACATTGGTCTAGATCTTTGATAGAAAATGAGATGTTTTATCATATTTATGGTTGTATTTTACAAAAAAACAGAACTTGTTTGATTCAATTTTTACAAACTTTGCCACATAAAGGCAGGCAACTCAAATGTAAGGGCAGATAATTCAGATAAAGGTACTTTTACAAAAAAAGTAAAATCACAAAAATACTGAACTAAGAGGAAAATCAAATCAAAAAGTCCCTAATCATGGCAAAATTCAAATGACAAAACACATCAAAAACAAATGAACAACAACAACAGACAACTGTTAATTCCTGACTGGGTACAGACATTTTTAAATGTGGAAAATGGTGGATTAAACTTGGTTTACAATAGAACGTGTTAGGAATTTCTAAATTTTATTTTGTAGCAAGAAAACAGGTCCGGTGACCTCATTTTTTCTTTCTTTTTGTTATCTGAAAGCATACTATTAAAGCTTTCTTTTCATATTTTATCTCAAAATTCTGTGGTGCAGTTTTTGTTTTAATTCTAAGGATTATAATTTAGGCACCCAATCTACCTTAAAGCCAGTAAAAAGAAGCATTTGATATCAAAATAACAATTTAATATAAATTTGAGAAATACTAGTGTTTACTAACTCTTGGTGTGTTTGGCCTTTTGATTTTGCCATCTATCAAGAAAATTTTTGTTTTGAATTTTTCTTGGAGCTTGGTAATATCATTATTTTACTTTTAACAATACTGTTTCTATGATTGGTAAATTATAACCTATGTCCCAACAAGAAGAACTTTTAGTTTAAACAAGACAAAATCTATCAGACCATTTCATTGACCTCGGAAATAAAAAAAGTTTCATTTTTTTATTTCCGAGGTCTTGCATTTTTTGCATTGATATGTTTACAATTAAGTAGTGCATGAAGTAACATTACCAGGAAGGATAAAGTCAAACAATGATTATGATGTGAAGATTTCTGGAACTCCAGGCGTATATAGGCCAAATAGAGGAAATCTGCTCATACATAAATCATTCCATCAAACACTCTTATATTGGCAGATGTACTTCATACAACACTAGTAAACAATACAGGAAGATGCTATCTTGTGCAATGCCCATAACCAATACAAATTACCGATACAAAATTATTGACATAGATTATCAAAAGCTTGCTCAGAGCCAATAACACCTTATAATAAAATCATGTTTCCAAAATTCAAACTATATAACTTTACTTTAACAATATTATATTTACTGTGTTTTATAGTTTATTTTCTGAAATTTCTGCATTTCATACATCTTCTCCCGTATTACAATCACCAGGAAGGATATTCAATGTCTTATAATTTGGTCTTTGGTGGAAAGTTGTCTTAATGGCAATAAAGGTAGAAGTAACATAACTCTGCACAAAATCCAAACCCGAAATGTAACTTATGATAAAACTACACAACTATCAAATCAATATCTTCAAGAATCTTAAAAATTTTTTGTGGAAAACTAGTAATTTTAGTTAATTTTCTTAGTCAACGGACCATTACTATGAACAAAATCATTAGATCGGAACAAAATTTAAACTATAACTTGTCATAATAAAACAATACACCAAATTATGAAATATCAAATGAATATCTTCAAGCATGAAGAAAATAATACGGAAAACTGATTTGACGGACCGACACTGACAGACTTATAACACAATGAAGCTAATCTCATTTTTAAATTGTAACAGTGGATATGTCCTAAATCAACCTGATCAGAATTTGCTAACAATATCAAATAAATGCATATAAAACAACAATATATACATGTATGTTTACATACTTTATTTTCAGGATGTACATTGCACATTCCCATTTTATGGTACTACATGTATTTATAATGCTGCAGTTATGACAATAAACCATTGCAGCAAATACCAGAGGCAAAAAGACCTCTGGTTTTATTTCACCTTTGTTATCATAAATATAAGAACAGTTTTGTACCTCTAATTTATAATTGATATATCAATACTCATAAAGATAATGAATAAATGAGTATTTACCATTAATAGTGTTTCATGTATATAGGGATTTATGCAATTTATTCAGAGGCCTCTTCAGTTTCTCACCAAAATGCCTTAATTTACTTCTATAATAAGAGTCTAATCAATTTTTCTTAGCGGCAATTAGATTTTGTTTTCCTAAATTTCCATTCCTTTCTGATAAGTATATACAGTCAAACCTGTTTTAAGAGACCATTGAAGGGAGAGTAAAAAAGTTGTGTCTTTTAAAGACAGGTGGTCTTTTATTACAGATTCAATTTATATGAAAGGTACTTTAGAGGGATCTAAAATTGGTGGTCTTTTAACACAAGTTTTGGATGAATACAGGTGGTCTCTTAAACAGGTTTGACTATATATATATATATATACAGTTCTCAAATAAAGCATGAAACACAAAACCATGCTTGAGGATGCAATAATATTCTGTATCTTCATTAACAATAATTAGGTGATTTGGAATGTATCATTCATTTGAACAATATCTATGAACGTTCTCATTATTATCATTTCTCAACAAAACAACATTTGGATAATATAATGATCACTTTACAACAAAATAAAAACTACACTTTTCACTCTAATCACATCTAGTTTTATCCATTTTTTAGGCAAATTCTTTACCTTAAACTCAAATGATGTCTTCAGAAACATAATTAGATTTTTACATATGGACTAAGACATTAATCTAAATAGCTGATTATAGTGACATTTCTGAAAAACAACCAACTATTATAAAGTTCATAGTTATAAAATCATACACAATATCAAGCATGACATCTCTGTCTACAACACTTTGGTCTATATTTATTAAGTCCTATAACACAGTATTTACTCTAATGATGATAACATAAGAAGTTGTTTTAAAACTTTTGTTTGACTTGTCTCTCGAATTTCTCCAGCTAAAAACATCTCATCCACTACACTGTAAACCTGAAAATAAAACAAAATATGTTAAAAACAATTAAATAAACTGTTGACACACAGATATATGTCATGTTTGTCAGCAGAAAATTCAGGAAAAGACATCGGATGGATAGCAACATTGCTAATTAAATCAAAGCTGCAGGATCATGAACTAGTAACAGGGCTTCTAAATGGTTGACAAACTGAGACTTTCAACATTTAAACCAACTGCACCTGTTTGCACCTGTCCTTAGTCAGGAACCTATTGTTCAGTGGTTGTCGTACATTGATGTGGTTTATACATATTTTTTTTATAGATTAAACGTTGGTTTTAATGTTTGAATGGTTTTAAACTACTCACTAGTCATTTTTGGGGGCCTTTATAGCTTGCTGTTTGGTATCAGCCAATACTCAGTATTGAAGGTCTTACTTTGACCTATATTGGTTTACTTTTTACTAATTATGAATTGAAAGGCGAGTTGTCTCATTGGCACTAATATCACACTTTCTTATAACTGTGTCATGATATTAATTAATGCAACTTTATAGAAAATAGCATTGTCTATCTTATTTTTAAATCCTATCACACTAACTCAAGCAGGAAACGTAATTGAATTTGATTGAAAGTCTCTTGACCATAAACCTAAGGGAGCAGGGTCTAAAAAAAACCCACAGAAGATAGAAAATAAAAACAATGTAGTTGAAACTTCAAAATGTCCATTCTGTAATTGTATGGCTTGTTCTAGTGTTGGATAATCGGTTGAAATTACCAACCGATTATCTATTACAATCGGTTAACAGCAACCAACCGACTATCGGTTATAATCGCATCATAATACCTTGCCCTTTTTTTAAATGAAATCATGCATTTAGTCTCATTGTACATGTCTAATGTGTATATTCATTGTATAGTTTATATATTCATATTTGATCTTTTGTTTCCTTTTCATATATTCTGGCGTACTTAATTATAATCCTGGTACCTTTGATAACTATTTATTTAGCAGTTAAAACAAAGAATTAATAAGAATCAAGATTCCTATTGAACATTTTTTATCTCATAATTACAACATTAATTACCAACAGTATGACAGTGACACTAACATTTCTAAATTTCAATGGTGTAACTCACAATACAATTTCAATATAACACAGCTGTATAAACATTTGAGTGCTTCTAATTAAAAAAAGATATATAAAGTTTTTAACTTTAAAAAAATTAAGATTAACAGAAAAAAATAAAACAATGCATTTGCATTATAATATATACAGTAAACAAAGCCAATGTCTGTTAATTCGTGTAGAATGCTTTTTTTTCACTTTTGTGATCATTATTTTTCTGTCAATTGTGTCATTCGTGCGTCTGAACTTATAATTGCAAGAATGCGGAATTATTTCATAGTTGAACCGTATCCGATTTGTGATTCTTATATTTTTCAATATGGCGGACAAATTTCGGAAAATTTACAAAAATAAACGATGTTTGGCAAGCAATTTGAAAAGGAATATGACGTTTTTGATGCTACAAATGGATAAAACATTAATAAAAGGCAATTTGCAACACGTTCTAATGAAGCAAAGAAATTATTTTGTCTAAACTCAGAATGATTTTATGTACGCTCTCAAGTAACAAGTAGAATCTACCGGTATTGGAAGAAAGTGTTTCATACAAAGTTATTAATTTTAAATAACATTCCATCAATCAGCAAATATTTATAGTCAATGCATTTGTCACGTTTATAAAAAAGGAAATTGGTTAAGTCTTTAATTATAGGATGTTTGACATTGTTATTGTCATCGATCCTGATTTTTTTTTGTTATTATTTGTTTGACTGCGCATATAAAATGCAAACCGCAAACGGACCGGAAGTTGATATTTAAAGTCCGGAACTTTAACGACAATCGATTAAACAAAATCCCAATCGATTATCGACATCGCCAGGCCCAACCAACTGATTTCCGACTTATTCCGATCATCAGAACAACACTAGCTTGTTCTGTCAGTTACAACATCATAAAGATAAGATAAGATTGATAGATTGATTGTTAGTGTTTAACATCACTTTCAGCAAAATCATGGTGACAAGCTTTATTGGTTGAGGAAGCAAAGGAACAAAACGAAGATCACAAATTTCAATACTGTCATTACTACTCAATTAATAATTATTCAACATTTATAATTTTGAATCCAAAATGAAGGTTAAACTTTGAGACACAATATAAATACTTTACCTTATAAAAGTTGAATACAAGATCTAATTCACAGACATTATGAAAATATTCATTAAGCACTTCTACAAAGTTGTGTATTGCCTCTAAATAAGCCAGATTGTTGTCGTTTACATCAACACAGATACAGAAATATAAACCAGCATATCTTCTGTACACAATCTTAAAATTCCTAAACTGTAAAAAAATCATACATATTAATATTATACACAGGTATATCTATAAATAAAAAAATCTTATACATTTGAAAATCACAACTACTGTTAAGCATTCATTATTATTCATTATTTTGTAAATACATTTGGCCTTTAGTTTTCTCGCTTAAATTGTTTTACATTTGTGTCATTTCAAAGTCTCTGTGGCTGACTTCACAGTATGGGCAATCATTGTTGAAGGTTATATTATAAGGTGACAAATATTTAATTTCTATGTTATTTGGTCTCTTGTGGTGAGGTGTCTCATTGGCAATCATACCACATCTTCATGTTTATAACAATTAAAAGTGTCAACAACATTTCTATGTTTAGGGAACCATAAAATGAGCATCGAAATCTTTATTTTGCATTTTTTTATATACATGTATTTCAAATTGTAATAAGTGTGCTTAGTTTCAAGTTGATGTTTCAGCATTTTTATGATTCGATCACCACTTGAAACTTACTGTGTCCACTTTTTTTCAAGAATTATATTGCATTACTATAAAATTTTGTATAAGAGACACTTAAAAAATAATTGTTTGTTTATTCATATGATGGGTATTGTATGTACATGTGCTAGTATCACATAGCATACCTCTACAAAATTAGTGTGTTTAGCATCACGGACAGTAACAACAGCATGCACTTCTTCAATTAGTTTCTGTTTTTCATCATCATCAAAATGCATATACCACTTAGCCAGACGGGTTTTGCCAGCCCGGTTCTGTATCAGGATAAAACGAATCTAGAAAAAATTATCAGTTAATACCATAAAGTTATATAGCAGCAAATTTTTATATATAACTAATTAATTAAATTACTTGAGCAGACTGCTGGACATTGGTCAACATTGATATATCCTGGTATCATTTTTCACAAGACCAGTAAAGATAAAAATACCTTATGAACCTTTGAAGTGGAAGTCAGATGTCATATATTCCACGTGCCTTTGTGAATTTGTCTCTTGAAAAATTCAGAATACACATAACTCTAAAATAAAGCTTCAAAATATATAGGTACATACATGTAACATGTATATGCCCGTCTTTTATGTTAAATTTCAGCAATTGTCAAAAAGGTGTGCATAATTGATGATTTTTTCCAGTGGTGGATATAACTCGAAAGTGGTCTATCCAACCAGTACATGAGTGACATAAATTTGAATAAAAAATCAGGTGCAACAGACCCAAGGCTCAATTAACGCACATGTAGACAGATACCAATGTATATGCACTAACATCTTGCTGCCAGTTGTTTTTCAGGGTTGCATTTCATATCATATTATGCCAGAAAATATGACCGCTTAATGTTTGTGATGTGACATGCCAAACAATGATGTCATGCCATTATGACAGTTACATTTAAGAGTCATTGTAGAAACATATTACACTTTTTAATTTTCGGTCTTTTATTTTGAAAGAGGTACAGTAATGATGAGAAGCATAAATTAAAACATGGACATATGTGTTCCTCCAGCACAGTCTACGTGGACATATATCATGTGTCCCTACTGCTTGTGTGCGCCTGTCAGACAGAAGTAGCCCAACAGAAGTCAGAACTTTATTCTTTCAGCAGAAAGAAACGGCTCCAGGTTTTTTTTATGTAGAAGCAGAAGAAAAGCATCAATAGGCAACGAACTCCCAAAAAATATTAGATTAAACCAGTCAGAAATTGTATTGTAAGTTAATATTCAAAAATGCTTATTTATTTCTGTCAAAAGTGACAGTGTCAACAACAGTCAACACTCAACAGATCAAAATGTGGATCTCAACTCCGAATACACCTAGCACTATTGCAAGTTTTTATCAACTGAGAAAGTGTAACAGTCAAATAATTTGTATTCAATCATGAGTAATGCCTTAATGCCTTTTTATGTAGAAGCAGAAGAAAAGCATCAATAGGCAACGAACTCCCAAAAAATATTAGATTAAACCAGTCAGAAATTGTATTGTAAGTTAATATTCAAAAATGCTTATTTATTTCTGTCAAAAGTGACAGTGTCAACAACAGTCAACACTCAACAGATCAAAATGTGGATCTCAACTCCGAATACACCTAGCACTATTGCAAGTTTTTATCAACTGAGAAAGTGTAACAGTCAAATAATTTGTATTCAATCATGAGTAATGCCTTAAAATAAAATATAATAAAAAGAGGCAATGTTACCATTTCTGAATAATTTCGTATACCGGAAATGATTAACCTCCCACATTCAACGTCAGAAGAACGTTTTATACCAAGGAGTTTTACGTTGCTACAAAGCGTTTAGATGATCTTTTTAAAGTACCAAGCACATGGAGCTGTTTACAAACATGCATGTTGCTTAGAAAAAATACACAAGTCTGACATGACAGACCTAATAGATGACGTCAGGAGGAAAGTTACTCTTCGGGAGCATGCTGTAGAAAATGTATGTTTTTTCCAGCATTTATATGGAACTAGTATACTATAGTATAGGTTGTAAGCTTCTGGTTAATTTTGAGTCTCTTATAATTACTGTATAAAAAGAGGAAAAGATACATGTCTTGGTCCTGTTCCTAAGGCCTATATATATATATATATATATGTTGAAACAACTAGTCTCTTTGCATTTCCTTGTTTCATCATTGTACTGCAGGGGCGGATTTAGGCGGGGGCGTGGCGGGCGTGCGCCCCCCTAAAATTTGCAAAGCATGGGTTGTCCGCACGTAATAAGTATCCGAAGAGACGACTAAAGCTAGCCTAATGTCGTCGCATTTAATCTGTTTTAACATTCAAACAAGTATTACTATATAAAACAGTAATTTAACAGAATTATTTAACGTGATTACTAATCATCTAACCTATTGTTTATTTAAGTTCTATAAAAATGTTACACTTCAAAGGGAAGGTGTCAAACGCGGTACTGCGTTTGATGACAAATATATCATAGGCTTTCAGCAGTTAGAATAAAACAATTCTGACATTGTAGTTGCAGTTTTAATAAACAATTTCTTTGATAATCGAAGTTCAAAAACATCCCTACATCACTTTCCCACGAAGAAGGTGGCAGTGCCCTACCCGCTTTTTGGGTTATTTCATCATGGCACGACCAAGAAAGCAGTTGAAGTTAGATTCTTTCTTAAGGAAAGATAAAGATTATGGTTCATGCAAGAGGTTAGTTTGATAATTTGACTCATTATTTAATAATATCTGTGACAATATATGATTCTCACTTGCAACATATAAATTATTGCCAAAGCATGCTAAACGGTCAAGGACCAAACCCGTAGGTACTGCAGTATTACATGGGATCCCAAAAAAAATAAGCACCATTTATTAAGGATCTCATTTTGATGTTAGTGGTTAGCGGGCCGGCCAATTTTTTTTTACAGTATGTAAAAAGTCTAGCACGACCTCCGAAAATAGAACAAAAATAAAAACACGTATTATGAATTGATAAAAAAATTGTACCAGTAATAATTTTCGTTTTCAAAATCTTATATTGGTCAGATAAGCTATTGTCATTTGCTTCGTCTCACTTTGCGTCTGTCGGTCCGCCTGTCTATCTGTCAACTCTTCACATTTCCTTCGTCTTAACCAAGTTTGGCAGGGCTAGTTGTTATGGAGAGTTAAAGTAATTTTAAAGTTAACCGATTTAATTCCACATTATTGAAACCATGTACAGTTAGCTTAGACACATCGACTTTGTACAAAACAAGAGATAATTATTTTTGTAGAAACCCTGTATCTCTTTAGGTCGCAACTACCGGCCGTGTAAGGGCTTTAAACGTTTAAAACTTCGATTTGTTGTATTGCCAATGAGACAATTCTCCACAAAAGACCAAATGGCACAGAAATTAAAAACTATAGTATAGGTCACCATACGGCCTTCAACAATGAGAAAAGTCATATCTTGCAAGGTTTAGTGTATATTTTACCTAATATTACTATATAGATGAGTTCACAACAAGTGTTGATGTCATGATTGTAGATTGGTTTGCAAAGGATCACAACATCAAGGTATGCTAGTAGATGGTGGAAGACAATGCGTTTGTGTCTCCCTGTGTTTCATGTCATCTGTCACCATCGAACCATCTACTCCGTCTGACGTTGATCATATCCTTCAACTTGGTACAGATCTTTACCACTCAATATCCACACATGGGGGTTATATGCTTATAAATGAAATACCTAGTACCGTTAATCTTGCGGGAAGAAGTTTACAATTTCGTGTTATAGAGTCTAGAGGCGGATCAACAGCTCATGCAGTAGACGACTTGGACGCCTTGTGTTTTAGTATCAAAGGAGCCCTTAAGCGGTGCTATGAGGAATCAGATATGTGTTTTATGACAGTTGGGAACTATCCAAGTTATACAATTGGTACAAAAAAGACAGCTGATCAGATGTACTTGGTAATGGACTCGCATAGCAGAGATGAATCTGGAAAATCGGTCCCAGATGGGAAAGCAGTTGTACTAAGATTTCGTTCCTTAGATCAGCTTGTTACTTATATCAGAGAAATGTGCGAAATCGCTGTCTTCGTCAGATATGCCGTTCGAGGCAACTTCTATAGCATGTTATCCACTAGATACTGTTCACTCACCGATTGTACCATGTGAAGACGTTCAAGATCCTTCAGTTGAAGCTAGAGTAGATTCACAAGTGAATGAAAATGCAACAACAAGCAGTGCACAAAGTACACCTGTGACTCAATCTCAGCAAAATGCAAGTGATAATAGTGACCATGAAGAGAACGACGACGTTCCCATTGATGATATAAATACACAATCTCAACTGAATAGTACTGCTTCTATTTTATGTGATATATATAACTATGATCATGATGCTCCAGATGACATGAAATACCTTTTATACTTCCAGAGAGAACCACATATTTCCTTCAAGTTCCCGTCCAAAACTTACACGGATAAAAGAAGGAAATCTGGAAATTTCAAAAGATCATGTGTGCGGGAATGGTTCTCCGTTTTTAATTTTGTATCATATTCTGTTTCTCAAGATGGTCTATATTGTTTGCCCTGTCGTTTGTTTCCGGATTCATCGCATCGACGACCCATCAAATTAATACGAGAACCCTACAGAGATTGGAAACACGCGAAAGAAGACATGAAAATGCACGCTACAACTTACTATCATCAGTCATCGATGGCAAAACTTGAGGCTTTTCGATCTACACATCTTGACCCTTCATCAAGAATTGATGCAACACTTACTTCTGGAAATCAAGAAATTATTCAGCGAAACCGTCAGATACTCATGTCCATAATCAAGTCATTGGTATTCTGTGGACGACAAGGTATTGCCTTGCGTGGCCTCAGGGATGACGATACTGATAAGGGAAGCAGTACTAACAAAGGAAATTTCAAAGCATTGCTTAATTTCAGAGTGGAAGCTGGTGATTCCATTCTAGAAAACCATCTTAACTCTTGTAAGAAAAACGCTACCTACACTTCCAAAACGTCACAAAACGACTTACTATTGTGTTTAAAGAATTACATACAGAACAAAATTGTCAGCGAAGTTAGAGCACAAGGTATTGGCCCGTATTACGGAATACAATGTGACGAAGTAACAGACTCTAGTAATTGGGAACAACTGGGTCTTGTCATCCGTTATACTGTCCATGGGCAACCAAAGGAGCGTTTATTAGAGTTCATAGAATGCGAAACTATTACTGGAGTGGAGATTGCAAGCAAACTGATAGAGTCTCTTAGTAATGCTGGGTTAGATACTCAACTTTGCAGGTCCCAAACCATGGACGGAGCAGGTAACATGTCGGGAAAATATAATGGCTGTGCTGCCAAGTTCCGCGAACACTCCCCAAAGGCCGTTTACCACTACTGTAGTTCACATGATTTGAACTTAGTACTATGCAAAAGTAGCAAAGTAAAAGAAATCCATATTATGCTGGATGCGTTAAAACAGTTAGGGATATTTTTTCGATACTCTCCTAAAAGATGTCGACGTCTAGAAAAGTGTATAACTGATGTAAACAACACCAGGGAGGAAGATTCAAAAATCAAAAGTGCCAAGTTTAAAATTTTTTGTGAAACAAGATGGGTAGAGAAGTTTACTACAATACAAGTTTTTAACGCAATGTATCAACCCATTATTGACTGTCTTTCAGCAATCGGTACAGAAAGAGGATGGGATACCAAAGCCGTTACAGAGTCACAGGGACTTCTAAAACGTATTACAGATGCAACCTTTATTGTATGTTTCCAAACTGCCATGTACTATTACGGTTATTTGAATGGTTTGAGTAGGAAATTGCAAGGCACTGCATTAGACTAACTTCAAGGTTACTCAATGGTAGATAACATTAAGAGTATGTTGATATCGGCAAGAGGAAATGATTCAGAGTATGATAATGTTTATCAAAAAGCTGAACAGATGGCTGAGGTAGCAGACACCGAACTTGTTATACCTCGTCGCTGTGGTAGACAAACTCAGCGAAGTAACATCCCGGGAGATACTCCACAAGTTTACTTTAAAAGGGCCATTTATTTACCATATATTGATGCTTTGATCCAAGAGTACAGTAGTCGTTTTAATAGTCTATCTCAGAAGGCAGTTAAAGCGATGGCTTTGATACCGGCTCATTTAGAACAAACCAACAGAGACGCTTTAGACGATCTTTTGGAGGTTTACAAAGATGATTTGCCGATGGCTTCAAGCTTTCAACAAGAGTATAATTTATGGCAAAGGCAATGGTCTTCACAGACGGATAAACCCAATAACATCAAAGACACTCTTGTCGACAGCAGAGTATGCCCATTGTTGTTCCCGAACATTACAAAGGTCTTGAATTTGCTATTGCTTACGTCCGTTACAGCTAGTTCAGTAGAGAGAGCAAACTCTTCACTTCGATTCGTAAAGAATTCCTTCAGAAGTTCTATGAGTGAGGATCGGTTTAATGCCTTAGTTCTGCTGATTGTCCACAAGGATATTGACATTGACATCCAAGCTGTTCTGGACATGTTTGCTAGGAAATATCCTAGACGAATGTTACTATTAAATCCATTGGCTTAATAAAACTTGAATCATTCAATAGATATATATATATACGCATTATGAATCCCTTAGACCTTACAGAAATTAGTTAGGGTTGTTAGTAGCTTGTTGATTTTACAATTTTTAAGGATACCTTGTCATCATACCCCAAAGGTTCTTTGCAGAAACAGAGACATATTGCTTTACCTCTTTCCCAGCAACCATTGACATAATTCGTTTCTTTTTTTAATATGGAGAATCAGTTTGTGTACTCAGAATTGTTTCTTTTCTACTTTTGTTCAGTTCTGTTTTCTGGTAAATATATAGAGGTAATCAATGAACAGAAACTAAAAGATTTTTTGGTTAATTATGGTTAATGTAGATTATCATTTAAATTATGCGGTTTTAGATTAAAAGTTTAATTTCTCGCTCATTTCACCACAAATGTTTCTCGCCACACTTCGCTTGGCATGATATCTATCTACATTGTACCCACTTTAGAAGAATATTTCATCAACTTTGATTATTTTAACCTCAAAAAATTTTTTTAGTCATACAAATAAACAAATATACAACAAACATATAAACCATACAGCATACATAATATTCTCTTCGGTCAGGAATGTAGAAAATCAAAAATGTAAGAAAATACATATATACATATGCAATAGAACATTCATCTTATATACATTTTTTCAAGTAACAATCTCATAACTTTACTTAAATACATAAACATGCAGTTATCAAAGTCAAAAAGTAAATTTTAAGCACTAAACATACCAAAATGTACTATATTATGATCATTTAATTCATGAACTCAATAAAGTTAGTGCAATATTAAATGAATGGTCTGGTATCATCAAGTGGTTGTGTAGAAGCTGGTGCTGGTAGGGTGATGGTGGTCCTTATATTACTACTGGAGCCTGAACGAAAAACATTTGTTTAAAATTATGATACAAAATATAATAGTGTATTTTTGCACAAAAAAATATAAAAAAAACGTCAAATATAATATTATATGTCAAAATATATAAATTCACATTGATATTTGTAACATTGTTTGATAATTGGCAGTCACATGTACTAATTAAAGGATTATTACCTTTGATATTTGTATACTCTGCATTAAACAGAGACACTCTCCCCGGCAATGATTTGATATTTGTATACTCTGCATTAAACAGAGACACGCTCCCCGGCAATGATTCTATTTATATGATTTATTATGTTTTTTTTATAGGTAATCATAGATAATCATAAATAACGGTTTGATACCTATGGCACAACAGGACTCATTCCAATTAATAGTCAACCACAAAAAATGAAAAAGTTGAAACCAAAATTAAAGGAAAAAAATATCTTAAAATATGACCGAAAGTACGAAATATGACTCAAATGAAAAATTTTAAATTAATAATAAATTTGTAAATACCTGTATTGCAAAGCCTGTGTTACTTTTTAGACCAAAATTAGAGTACTGCTCAACAATCTGGGATCTACATCAAAAACAGCAAATTACACAAATTGAAAAAGTTCAGAGAAGAGCAGCACGCTTCTCATGCAACTGCTTCCATAACACCAGCTCAGTTACTGAAATGATGACGGACCTAAATTGGTACCCACTCAAAAAACTAGGCATTTACTTGTTTTCATTTACAAAATTATTCATGAATTGAAATTGTTGCAGTCCCTACACATAACTTTTTGATCCCACTAGACAATAGAACCAGACATAGCAATCCACACTCATTAAGGCAAATAAAAACATCTAAAGACAGTTATAAATATTCATTTTATCCACGAACAATTATAAATTGGAACTATCTGCCACAACAAATAGTATCATGCAGTACAGTAATGGGATTTAAGAGTATGATCACAGAATCTGCTCTCATCCCCATATTCTACCCGTAACTATTCTGTTATCAAATGTATAAAGTTTTATCAAAATTTATTTTTCGAATGTACATACGTTTTTTTGATTTTTTTATTTTGCTATAGTGTAAATTATAATTTTTTTAGTCGACGCCTGGCGAATAATCTTCAATAATTGAAGGATTGCTAGAAACTTAAAGAAGAAGAAGAAGTGTATCTGAAAATCGCCCTGAACTGAGCACTCTTTAAAGAAAGCTTTTGACAGTGCAAATTTTTAGAAAAATGTTCTAACTTGGAGACCATTATCGATCCTTGTCTTATATGCTTTCGTGCATGGTCAGTCAACATACTGCACAATCTGCACCTGTTTCCTAATCTGTACATTCTATCTCTGTCAGGCGCACCACCAAAAATGGTGTATTTGGAATTAAAATTCACTATATACACAGGTCATAATCACACCTGAATTTTGTCCTTATACAGGGAATAACAATAGGAAATTCAATAATTGGCCAAAAAATATTTAACTACAAGTATTTAGTCTCTGGTTGTAGTAAGAAAACCAGCACGAGTTCAAACAAAGAAAGCAGAGAAAACTGTGTGCAAGTTCATAATCAGCATGACTTTATCAAATGACCATACAAATGCTAAAAATAAGGCAAAGGTACTTAAATTCAGTGACAGACCTGATATTTTGTGGTTGTGTAGTTTATGTTAAGGTACATGTTCTTATTCTAAATATGGAATTTAAACATAACTCATGAACTATATTTGTAGACACATAGCTCTGACTTTCCTGGAAATTATGAAGATTATGATGACTCCTGGAGTCAGAAAAAATTTGAAAAGGTAAGATTTGTATAAAGCTAGGTTACTGTATGGCCATCAACAATAATTGAAAGCCATACCGCATAGTCAGCTAAAATCTAATTCAAAACTAAAGAGAAAACTTACTACCTGATTTATTTACAAAATAATTATAAAAAAACAAGTATGATATTCTAATTCAGCAACAAACAACAACCACTTAATTACAGGCTTGGGACAGGCACATACAATGTGGCAGTTAAAGTTATAACTTGTTTAAAGGCGCCAACCCACCGCTAAACTGGGACAGTCGAATAACAGTACACCATAAAAACAAGCTACAAATATTAGTTGCAAAGTATTGAAAAATGAAGCAAAGACATTAAACTAATGGAACAATGCATGTAGTTTGTTAGAACAAAGTTATAGTTGTAAACCATTATACTTTTTTAGAAGTTCAGAATTGATATGGTAAAGATGAGCCATGATGAACTGGAATTTGATATGGTAGGAGTAGATGCTTCTATAGCCAATGCATTTAGAAGGATTCTCCTTTCAGAAGTAAGTAAAAGATAGCAAGTTACACCCAAACTCACACTTGTGTAGACATGGTAGGTGTAGATGCTTCTGTAGCCAATGCATTTAGAAGGATTCTTCTTTCAGAAGTAAGTAAAAGATAGCAAGTTACACCCAAACTCACACTTGTGTAGACATGGTAGGAGTAGATGCTTCTATAGCCAATGCATTTAGAAGGATTCTTCTTTCAGAAGTAAGTAAAAGATAGCAGGTTAAACCCCAAATCTCACTAGTGATGCCTCTTTAGCCAAAGCATTTAGAATTAATTAAACAAAGCCACTTTCAATTCAATTGACTTTATTTAAAATCAGTAAATAAACAACATAAACGCAAGCTCTGGTGGTCTAGTTGACTAAGTAATCACACAAAAATTCAAACAAGTGTTTTCTCATATTCTTGCTATTAGTCAGATCTTTTAAGTGATACATGTTAAAAGATGTTTGTAATGGATTGACACTACTATTATTTATTATTTAAGGTACCCACAATGGCCATAGAAAAAGTGTTTATTTACAATAATACCTCTATAATACAAGATGAAGTATTAGCACACAGACTGGGATTGATACCTATTAAAGCTGATCCAAGACTGTTTGAATATCGACAGGAAGGTATTCATAAGAATTAGGGATGTCATACAGATGTACTTTAAGACTGATTTCATTTTTTTCAACACAGATTTTTAAGATCAACCATCTTGTAAATCATAAATTACACAGAGTTGAAATGAAATGATACTGGTATTTTCAACAATAAAATAAAGACAGACACCAGCAAAGCTTTAACACTTTTAAAATAGAAGCTATGTGAATGAAATAAAAAAGAACAAAATTTGTTTTACTTTTGCTGAAAAAATATTAATCAAAATTAGCACAGATAAGGTCTTTTTTATGTTTATATATTTTGTTCAGAAACAACAAATTATTATTTGACGATTCTTGGTTTAAAACATTCCCATCCTTTATAATTGTGATATGTTTGATTTTATGGTTGTGCCTTAAAATCAGACAGGCAGATATGGATATGGGGTTTTTCAATCAATAGGTAGTAAATAAAAATATTCAGGACTTATAGCCAAATAAAGCCCTCAACACATTAGCAGTAACACCTAGTTACATTTATCTCTAAAATAATATTTTACCTTTTCAGGTGATACAGAGGGAACAGCTGGTGATACTTTAGAATTTCAGTTGAAGGTCAAATGTACAAAGTGTTTGAAGGTTGCAGACACAACAGATCCTGATGATCTGTATAAAGACCACAAAGGTATATTGATTTCTGGATTTTAATTATTTCACAAAGTTCGGACAAGAATTGGAAATAATTGTTTATTGAATCAAGAAAAATAGTCCAAATTCATACTTAGGTTTTTCACATCAGAAATCCATGTCCTTTAAAAATTCTGGTAAATCCCCCAAAAACGTTGAGTCACTTGATATCTCATAACAATTGATCCACACTTATTTAAAGTAACTAGATTTTTTTGGCACAATTATACCATGCATTTAATGAAATAACAAATGATATAACAAAGAAAAATACAGAATGAAACAGGAAAGGATGTATTAAAAGAGTAAAAACATACATAGTAAGTTATAGAAATAAAAATTCCAACAATTCATCTTCAGTGTCATCATGGTCATATATTTTTCTTTTCAAAATAAATAAGCAATACCGGTTTTTTAAAACTTACAAATTGAAAGTGCAAAAGCAGGTCTAGTAACAGCTGTAGTCTGTTGGTCTGTCCATTTGAAAAACCTTTGGTAGAAGACTTTTGTCAAATTATCCTAAATTTCTATGAAAGGGAATTATTTTATATTTGTTCTGCAGATTTATACTAGTAAACCATTTCTACATACAGACATTTCCTATTCGTAGGTAGTTTAAAAGTTTACAGCACTCATTGTCTTGATATTTAAATATCTTTAAGATCTTTATTTCCCTGCAACTCTCTAAATTTACCAATGTGATTGCCTGAAAATTAAACCATGTCTGAAAAGGTTATTAATATTTACAAAAACAACATTTCGTACAGACTGTTTGGAGAGAATGTTGAAATTTACCAAACTATTATCCTCAAAACAATAGAGAAAAATGTAATTCCCACTATATAATTCACGGAGAAAACATTTCCTGAGTCCAATAAAAAAAATTTTTTTTTATATATTAAGCCTCAGATCGTAAAATTTATAGATTAGTTGCAAGTGAAGAAATTCCATTTCTCAACAATAGAATTTTTATAGAATGAGAATATTATATCCACTAGCTACATGTACATAAATTATTGTATTAAGACTGGTTATTTTCAAAAAATCTTATAATTGCTGTTTATGATATTTCAGTGACAACAAAACATCTGAAGTGGGTTCCAATAGGAAATCAAGCTGAAATTGTAAGTTTTTTCATTACTTAAAATCCTCTTTAAGTATAAGATTTTAAGTGCTTGATTTATTGACATCAGTATTAATAGTTTATTTTGAATTGTTATTTGATGTAAAAATTCAGCACAGTATTTCAAGTAAACTTATCTTGGTAAAAAGTTACTCAGTTGGAAGTTGTGTATTTGGCCACATGTTATATTTTAAGAATGAGTATACTCTGGTTTATTATATTTAATATTGAAAGTATTATATTTTTGAATAAAAAAAACATGATTTAAACATCTTTTTGATAAATTATTTAAAAAACTGAGTTATCTCCCCTTGAATAGCTGAGTTGAAAAAATAATTGTATTCAGGGCTATTCCAGAAAAAAATGTATGGGGGGTTGGGGGGTTGGAAGGCACATTGTATTAATAATACATGGGTGATGGGTATCGGAGCAACTTTTCACACTATAATGCACTATAATTCTAAATTACAATTGTCTGGGTGGCGGGTGCTGACAAAAACTGCCTTCCACCCCCCCCCCCCCCCTACATTTTTTTCTGGAATAGCCCTCATTCAAAGTGTTCTATCTATCATAATTAGGATTTTTTTAATAATCAGCTTAAGCTACATTTTTATCATGCTTTTTTCACAAAATATCAGAGAATATTTTCAAGATGCCTGTTGTACAAAATTGATTGGTACATTGAAAACCATTTTTGGTGACAGAAAAGGGGGGAAAATCTTCTCTAAAAATTAAAATAAAAAATTGAGGCAACAGGACTATTTTCTTGCTTAGTTTTAAAACATTGCTGTAAGGATTCATCAGGTAGTAGTGTAGCAGCATCTGACAGCAACTTCTTCAGCTAAACCAAATAAAACTTGAATCAACTGACTACTGTGTCTATCTTAACATATTAATGGTACTACCAAATTCATTGG
The DNA here is from genome assembly GCF_965363235.1 of Mytilus galloprovincialis. NCBI lineage: Eukaryota > Metazoa > Mollusca > Bivalvia > Mytilida > Mytilidae > Mytilus > Mytilus galloprovincialis. The sequence goes on from NC_134840.1 coordinate 17,512,564, forward strand.
AAAACACAGTTATTTTACTTATTATGATTGTGCTAATATCATGTATATATGCTTGTTGAGAAATGCAACTATTTGTAATACATAGATATCAATGCATTCATTCTTTGTTTCAGTTCAAAGAAGGAGAAATCAGGCCAGTCCATGATGATATTTTGATAGCAAAGTTAAGACCAGGGCAGGTAAGCATTATACCTATAGCTATGAAGCATAGATTTTGGAACCAACTTCCTCTAAAATCAAATGAGTTTCAAATTTATTGAATTTTCTGAACTAAACGTAGAAGTGAAACATGGATATATATATATATCTGCAATGAAGTACAGAAATAAAAAAATTCACAACCACAACCCACAAATATCCTCTTTTTCAGTCAAGTTTTATTTGAAACCATCAAAGAAGAACTTAGTTACCATCTATAAAAACAATTTTTCCAAAAGTTTCTATTTTAAGTAACAGTGGCCTTGAAGTTTTCTTACAATTCAATATGAGTGAAAGAAGATGTGGATCCTATAGGTCAATGAGATAGGAACCTGATGACAAAAATAACCGAAAGACAGTTAATTTTATTTTATTGGCAAAATCCTGAGTCTTATGTACAGCTAACCTTACCAAAGTCTTAAAGCCTATTTGTCTATTCAAATAAATTTGAGAATGGAAACTGGTAATGTGTGAAAGAGACAACAACCCGACCAAAGAGCAGAAATAGACCAAGGCCACCAATGGGTCTTCAACACAGCAAGGAAATCCTGCAATTGGAGGCCCTCATCAGCTAGCCCCTAAACAAGAATGTGTACTAACTCAACAAAAATGAATGTCACACTAAACTTTGAAACATATAAATGCACCAAAACAAAAAAAAACAGACTTACCAAGGCCAGATGCTCCAGGGACAGGCACAAAACTGCTGCAGGGTTAATAAATGTTTGTGAGATCTAAACTAAGCTAAACAGAGATTTTCAGCCTACCTGATCCTAGACTTTTGATTTACCTATAAACCAAAGACTTTCAGGCTACTTTTAGGTTTGGAACTTAGACTTCAGGCTAAGTTCTATTGTATTTATTGTGAACTTGTTCTCGTCCCAAATATGCATGAACTATTTGCCACTGGACATTAAGCAACCAACAATCAATCAATCATTAATGCCATCTAGTAATTTTCATTCTTTCACTCTAGGAGTTAGACATCAGAATGCATTGTGTTAAAGGTATAGGTAAAGATCATGCAAAGTTCTCACCAGTTGGTAAGTTAGTTTTCGAAAGAATATATTTTATCAGATGACTTTAAATGTCTCTTTTCTCTTCGGCTAAAAGCACAGTCTTCTTTGCACAGTCATAATATTCACTGCTGGAAAAAACATAAGAGGTAAATATAAGATTTGGAACAGCTAATGTGTAATAAAAAAATTCCAAAGCAACGTCAATGACGAAGGCTTATGACTTTATGTCAATTAATCTCGTTTTTTCTTTTCTTGTTTTCAGTGTAATTTTTTTTAGTAAACTAAAATATATTTCAACTTATTAAAGTGAGCAACTTAAAAAGCACATGATATAATTTAATAGTACAAAAACAAGGAGCAGTTTTAAAAATATCTTGAGCAAATACTAGAAAATTGGAGAAAGATAAAAAGTCTTATAATAACACAAATGCTGACTTTTGATATCAGTACAATAAAATTAATTTATCTGGTGGTTTTTTTTTCAGCAACAGCATCATATAGACTCCTACCAGAAATAACATTACTTCAAACGGTAGAGGGCTCTCTAGCAGAAAAACTACAGAAATGTTTCTCTCCTGGTGTCATTGAAATAGACAGAGTTAAGGGAGGTATGAAAAAATTAAGTTATGAGCAGTTCATATTAAGTAGGATATAAAAAAGAAGATGTGGTATGGTATGATTGCTAATGAGACAACTCTCCTCAAGAGACCAAATGACACAGACATTAACAACTATAGGTCACTGTACAGTCATCAGCAATGAACAAAGCCCATACTGCATAGTCAGCTATAAAAGGCCCTGAAATGATGAATGTAAAACAATTCAAAAGAGAAAATTAACGGTATAATTTATGTACAAAAAATGAACAAAAAACAAATATGTAACACATAAACAAACGACAACCATTGAATTACAGGTTCCTGACTTGGAACCTTCACATTCAAACAGAATGTGGTGGGGTTAAACATGTAAGCGGGATCCCAAACCTCCCCTTACATGGGCCAGTGGTATATCAGTACAACATAAGAACAAACTATAAAATTCAGTTGAAAAAGGCTTAACTCATCAGATGGATACAAATAGTAATACATCTGACAAAAACATTTGAATGTGACTGGGAACTTGTATATTCAAACAACAAAAAGACAATTAGTGCTGATCTGAGAGTACTTTTAATAGTTTGGATAAATGTTTTACATTGTTGTAAATCAAATATGAGAATTTGATTAGAATAGGTGAACATGTATTTGACAGCTAGTGCCCCTTTAAGGGTTCATTGCAGATGTGATTTTGATAAACATGAAGTTGTGTAATTATTAAACCATGTTTGCATAAAAGAATAGAGCTTTACGACTGTACGAGGGTTGTGCGTAAAGTTCGTGGACAAGCTGAAGTCTGCGTAAAAATAGCATCTGAGGAATAATTTTTTTGCATATTTGTAATCCTGAGCTATATCCTAGTTTGGTTATATCAATATTTGTCCAATTTTAAATGTGAAATGATAACACTTACTTTGTATAAATATAAGCAATAGGGACCCAGAGCATAGCGAAAATATAATATAACATGCAGACTGAGAAACATAGCAATGTTAGTCCTTCATTGGTATTCAAGTGGCACAAATATTGGCAATTTACCATTGTATTGAAAAACACCTATAATTAGCTAGGTATTAAGATAGATTGTACTGATTTAGGAAGGAAGAAGGCTCGAGTAGCAAATTCTAGAAAAGATACCTGTAGTCGTGAAGTCTTTCGTCATGAAGATCTGAAAGATACAGTCAAGTTAGAAAGAATAAGGGATCACTTTATATGTAAGTATATCATTCAGACCTCAAGTGGTATAATTTCTCCTGTATAAATCTGGAGGTTATGACCATGACCTGATCTGTTTTGGTGTCACTGCCACATTGTGCATTTTTGTTTTGTGAAAATAGGTGGGAAATTTGCAGAAAAAACTTAATCTTTGTAATGAGAAATTAAACATTTGATAAACATCTGTTTTTCCTATGTTTTGGTATATTATGCTTTTCAAAAAGATCCCTGGTGTGAAATATTGTACATCTAACTATATTTAAAAAAAAGAACTGGCTGCCAAAAGATATAATTAAGCCATTCAAAGTTTTTAACATTTAAATGAGAATAAATATCTATCTAAGTAAAAACATTATATCCTGAATAAATTTCTTGTAACAAATTTATTCATCTGTTGCAAGATTCTTCAAAGTACAAATTAGAATTTAAAAATCTACTTGAAAAAATTGAGATATCTAGATTCTTACTAGGAGAATATTGGATTGTACTTAATTATGCCAACGCTATAATGGACTTTTTCCCCCAAATACGATTGGAGCTGAACTCACCTACAAAATGTAGGATTCAAAGTTACACATCAGTGTTGACAGGCTACTGGTACAGTAGTTAAACTACTTACACACTGTGGCCACTGAGGCTACTGGTACAGTAGTTAAACCACTTAGACACTGTGGCCACTGAGGCTACTGGTACAGTAGTTAAACCACTTAGACACTGTGGCCACTGAGGCTACTGGTACAGTAGTTAAACCACTTAGACACTGTGGCCACTGAGGCTACTGGTACAGTAGTTAAACCACTTACACATTGTGGCCACTGAGGCTACTGGTACAGTAGTTAAACCACTTACACACTGTGGCCACTGAGGCTACTGGTACAGTAGTTAAACCACTTAGACACTGTGGCCACTGAGGCTACTGGTACAGTAGTTAAACTACTTAGACACTGTGGCCACTGAGGCTACTGGTACAGTAGTTAAACCACTTAGACACTGTGGCCACTGAGGCTACTGGTACAGTAGTTAAACCACTTACACACTGTGGCCACTGAGGCTACCGGTACAGTAGTTAAACCACTTACACATTGTGGCCACTGAGGCTACCGGTACAGTAGTTAAACCACTTACACACTGTGGCCACTGAGGCTACCGGTACAGTAGTTAAACCACTTAGACACTGTGGCCACTGAGGCTACTGGTACAGTAGTTAAACCACTTAGACACTGTGGCCACTGAGGCTACTGGTACAGTAGTTAAACCACTTAGACACTGTGGCCACTGAGGCTACTGGTACAGTAGTTAAACCACTTACACACTGTGGCCACTGAGGCTACCGGTACAGTAGTTAAACCACTTACACACTGTGGCCACTGAGGCTACTGGTACAGTAGTTAAACCACTTAGACACTGTGGCCACTGAGGCTACTGGTACAGTAGTTAAACCATATACACACTGTGGCCACTGAGGCTACCGGTACAGTAGTTAAACCACTTACACACTGTGGCCACTGAGGCTACTGGTACAGTAGTTAAACCACTTAGACACTGTGGCCACTGAGGCTACTGGTACAGTAGTTAAACTACTTAGACACTGTGGCCACTGAGGCTACTGGTACAGTAGTTAAACTACTTAGACACTGTGGCCACTGAGGCTACCGGTACAGTAGTTAAACCACTTAGACACTGTGGCCACTGAGGCTACTGGTACAGTAGTTAAACCACTTACACACTGTGGCCACTGAGGCTACCAGTACAGTAGTTAAACTACTTAGACACTGTTGCCACTGAGGCTACTGGTACAGTAGTTAAACCACTTACACACTGTGGCCACTGAGGCTACTGGTACAGTAGTTAAACCACTTAGACACTGTGGCCACTGAGGCTACTGGTACAGTAGTTAAACCACTTACACACTGTGGCCACTGAGGCTCACCTCTCCTTGGGAACTGATATTACAAAGGAAGTTATCTTTCTGACTGGTACAGTAGTTAAACCACTTACACACTGTGGCCACTGAGGCTCATCTTTCCTTGGGAACTGATATTACAAAGGAAGTTATCTTTCTGACTGTTCTCCAATGAATCTATGTGTACATAATAATAAATATTCATAAACACAACATATAGTATATTATTACATTGGTTGCAATGAATTACTTTGATTTCCCAGTGAAAAAAGAAACAATTATTTCACATGTGAAATAAATGTGTTTTTTCCCTCCTCTGACGTCATACAACAATAGGCATTGTCAAGACGTCGATAAAGTCGGATTAAAACAAATTGTGAATGTGTAGGAAAAAATATAATTTCTTACATTTTCTACATTAATTTCATAAAAATAACTATTTGCCAATGTAATAAAAAGAATATCGTAAATATTCAACTGTTGACCGAACAACACTGATAATTGACTCATGCGCTACATGCATTTGTGGATTAATGTATTGTTTTGTCACTTGTTGAAAATTTTTTCTCTCTTTGAATTCTTCGATTAGTTATTCTATAATTATTTTACTATTGAGAATCTGTAAAAGTGACAGTATGAAAAACAGAATAAATGATAATAAAATGCCACTTTTGATATGAACTAAAAATGTTACATATTATTTCAGTTTGTGTAGAGTCTACAGGTGTCCTAACACCAGATGTACTGGTATGTGAAGCTGTACAAGTCCTGATGAAAAAATGTAGAACATTTCTAACTGAACTGAAAGAAAACACAGATAAATCTAAATAAATCATTATTACAGTTGTCAACCATTATTTCAGTGTCCATTATGTAACAGGAACTTAGACCACTGTCTACAGTTATAGTATGTTCATACAAAGGAGTAGGTCCGGTAAGGACCGATTTTGGCCTCAAATTTCAGGTTCATCTGACGAAAGATTTTGACCACTTTTTAAACACTTAAGTGTCTATTTTATTTGAATTAATTAGTTTATATGAAAGATTTTAACAGATTTAGTCATTAAAAACGATCCGATTCAAGCTCAAATATGAAAAATCTACCTAATATGCCGAAAAATGTCACTTTTCAGATGGTTTTTGGTAAAAATGAAAGTGGCCGCATCCGTGTTCATCCTCAACCTTTATATATGTTATGTATTATCATAAAATACAACTTACATTTCAATATTAAGGATGAACACGAATGCGGCCACTTTCGCTTTACACGAAAACCGTCTAAAATTTAACTAAAATGCTAGAATTATGAGGATTTCAGTAATTTAACATGACTTAATGGTGGTAGTACCGGATATATGTGCATTGTATTGTCAAAAACAGCCCATATTTATGTAGCAGAAGCATTCTACTGTCCAATGAATTACTAAAGGTTTACATTTTAACAATTTTGTAAAACTGCTATATTTTGGGGCCAAAAAGGGGTCTTACTGAACCTACTCCTTTTTACTTCCTTAGTGGTCTCATATTTGCCAAAGATAGAGGTCATGGGTTTTTAAATCCTTTGCAAAGTCCAATGTTTTCTTCTTCTCTGCCAAGCACACACCAGTTTAGAATTAGAGCAGACATTTGTTTATTCGTGGTCCAAACAATATGTCATTTTTTGTCGAGCCTGCAACTTTTGTTGCAGAAAGCTTGACATAGGGATAGTGATCCGGTGGTGGCGTTACCTAACTTCTTAAAAGCTTTATATTTAAGAAGGTGGAAGACCTGGATGCTTCATACTTTGTATATGGATGCCTCATATTACGAAGTTTCTGTCAGTCACAAGTCAAATGTCCTTGACCTGATTTTCATGGTTCAGTGACTACTTGAAAAAAAAAGTAAACATTTTTTGTAATGTTAAATTCTCTCTTATAAGTAATAGGATAACTATATTTGGTATGTGCGTACCTTGCAAGGTCCTCATGCCTGTCAGACGGTTTTCACTTGACCTTGACCTCATTTCATGGATCAGTGAACAAGGTTAAGTTTTGGTGGTCAAGTCCATATCTCAGATACTGTAAGCAATAGGTCTAGTATATTCGGTGTATGAAAGGACTGTACATGTCCAACTGGCAGGTGTCATCTGACCTTGACCTCATTTTCATGGTTCAGTGGTTATAGTTAAGTTTTTGTGTTTTGATCTGTTTTTCTTATACTGTATGCAATAGGTCTACTATATTTGGTGTATTGAATGATTGAAAGGTGTACATGTCCAGCTGGCAGGTGTCATCTGACCTTGACCTCATTTTCATGGTTCAGTGGTCAAAGTTAAGTTTTTGAGTTTTGGTCTTTTTTTGTAATACTAATTGCAATAGGTCAACTATATTTGGTGTATGGAAATATTTTAATATTTATTTGTCAGTCGTGCAGGTTTTATTTGACCTTGACCTCATTTTCGCGGTTCATTGCTCAGTGTTAAGTTTTTGTGTTTTGGTCTGTTTTTCTTGTACTATGTGCAATAGGTCAACTATATTTGTTGTATGGAAGAATTGTTAGCTGTACATGCCTGCCTAGCATGGTTTATCTGACCTTGACCTCATTTTCATGGTTCATTGTTCAATGTTTAGTTTTCTTGGTTAAGTTTATGTGACAGTTGTAATAAAGCTTTATATTTAGGACTATCAACATAATATCAATGATTAGTAAAGAAGGCGAGACATTTCAGCGTGTGCACTCTTGTGTAAGTAACCATGTCTCTTTCAAGGCTGGTATCTTGAGCTTATCAACTCGCTAGGCTGATACCTCAAGATGTTGAAGGTGACCAAGAAATATGGGGCGTCTGTCATTCAGGGACTTGTTAGCCCTCTCACATGTACAATTCAAGACAGATTTTTATGAAACTTATATCACAGGTTTAAATCAGCAATGTCTTGAAAAGTTTGGAAATCAGTGCAGATCAATAATTTTTGAAAGAGTTATACCACTTGGGAACATTAACTACATGTAAATTGTATTGTAGCTCTCATTTGTATAGCCTTCGTTACCAGATTTTTATGAAACTTATATCATTGATTTATATTAGCAATATCTTGAGACGAGTTCAAGAATCAGCAATGTATTTGCTTGTGATAAGTTCAGTTTACAAAATGTTTGCAAATTTATTGATATTGTGCACCTTCTTTTATGAAGTTGTTTAATGATAAGTTTCCCATTTTTTATTTCCATATACAGTCAAGCCTGCTAAAAATTCACCTCTTTTACACAAAAACCTGAAAATCAAATTCTTTCTTTTTTCAACTGCAGTGGCAGATCCAGAAATTTACATAAGTGGGGGCCCACTGACTGACCTAAGAGGGGGCCGCTCAAGTCACGCTTCAATGATTCCCTATATAAGCAACCAAATTTTTTCCCAAAAAAGGGGGGCCCGGGCCCCCCCCCCCTCCCCCTAAATCCGCCTCTGAACTGTAGAAATATTTATGTTTTTTGAGTGTCAATTCTATACTATGGACACATTATTGTTTTCTTCTTGAACTATTTGCAGACTCACTTTTATTTTAGTGATTTTTTTCAGCAGCTTTTCTTAACATCATTATAAAATTGAGAATCGAAATGGGGAATATGTCAAAGAGCAGACAACATCCGAATACCACCAATGGGTCTTCAACACAGCAAGAAAATCCCACACCCAGAGGTGGTCCTCAACTGTCCCCTTGAAAAAATTGTGTATTAGTTCAGTAAAAATGAACTTCACAAAACATATAAAGGAACTAAAGTGGAAAAAAAACATAAAAGACTAACAAAGGCCAGAGGCTCCAGATTTGGGACAGTGGCAAAAATGTGGCGTGGTTAAACATGTTTGTGAGATCTCAACCCTCCCCTACACCTCTAGCCGATGTAGAATAAAGAAACACATAGCAATACACACAGTAAAACCCAGTTGAAAAGAAGTCTGATTTTGATGTCTGAATAGGTAACAAAAGAAACTAAGCAAAATGACAATGATACGTAAATGAACAAAGGACTCATTTTCTTTACCTATCACAAAATTTTAGAAGGGCATTATGTTTTCTGGTCAGATTGTAACCCTGTATGTCCACTATATATTGGGTAAATGTTTTTGGTTAAGTTTTTAAACCATACAGTGTGGTCACATTAACTTGAAACTTGGTACACATATTCATTATGGTGTGAAAATAAGATAATAATTAGGGCCCTGTCAGATAGTGGTCTGTCAGTCCCTGACAAATTGTGTTCTCTTTATGTCTAGAGAACTGTTATGATTTCAAAGTTTATACTTAACATGTATATTAACCAACACCAGAGGGTGTGTCATAATGTATGAACAACTTTCTAGGTCAAAGGTCAAGGTCAAAAACTTTGGTTTCAGTCAACTACCCCATGTTTTATGGTATAGATCATGTCTGCTCTGTATCTTGAGAACCGTTATGATTTCAAAGTTTATACTTCACATGAATATAAACACAAGAGGGTGTGTCATAATGTATGTACAACTTCTTAGGTCAAAGGTCAAGGTCAAAAACTTTGCTTTCAGTTGACAACCACATGTCCTATGGTAAAGATAAAAAAAAAAATACCATATGTTATTCACAGCCGGGCTTACAGAGATGTTTCCAAACTCAATGATGTCTAGTTATGCCAAAGTATGGTTTTTACCCCAATTACGGGTTTATATTTATGTTTACTGTAGTTTACCATGAAACTTTGTTCACATCAACTTGAAATTTAGTACACATATTTTATTAAGGAGAACTAAAACTACACAAAATATAAGGAAGTTTAAGGTTAACTGAACATAGCATAAGAATAGTGACAACAGGGAAGGGTGTTTCTATGGAACAAATATTCTTGGTTTCTGTTATGGTTATAAGATGCTATTTAAACTTGCCTTGTAATGTTGCTTGTCCAATGTCAAATGAAATGTCACAGGATATTTTCACCGAAATATTTTTTTTTACTACAAAAAAGTTTTAATCTAGAAGACCATATCATTTCCCTGAGGATATGTATCTGTTATTCATACTATTATTTTCTCATTTGTATTTACTGATGTTGAAAAGTGAAAAAGCATGATGAAAATAGATGAAATTCTCAATATTTTCTTAATCCCTTGCCAGAACATTATAATTTTACAAGTAACTTAAATGCTATCTCAATTGTTTAACACTGATGAAGTAAAACTACTAATTATTGTCAGGATGATTATAATTATATTGTTTATATAATAACATGACAATTAATAATGGAAATTAAACAATTTGGAACAGTTCTGCAATTACTATGTTCATTCAGCCAAATACTACACCAGTTTAATTACTTGCATGTGCAATAAAGATAGCTATGAATTTTAATACATGGAATAGTATTAATAATACTTCAGAATAATTACATTTATGAGCATTTGAAGCCACATATCACAGATAAAATATGATTTATGTATGTAACAACTTAAACAATAGTGCAGATATTTTTTAATTTCTTTTTAAATCACTCCTTTGTGGAATATGTTTTTATTTTGTAAGTTGAAATTGCTTATTTTTTCTCCCACCAAAAAAACTATGATAGATTGAGAGAAGCTCTAGATTGCAAAAGTAATGAGCAAGACAAGATCTACAAATAAGTTCACATGGTTGAAATAATAAATTGTTTTTGTGTGATTTTATGAGGGTCACCTGTTCATTGGTCAGCTTTTTAATGAAGCTTCTGATTTTTACCATGACCAATATTTCAAAGGCCCTTATCCATCAATTTTTGTTCTTGGTTCAATTTTAATTTAACCATGAGTATTCCTCATCACTTGACGTCCGTTGTTTGTCTTCAGTGTCCGTGTACTTTACAACATTCTTCTCTTAAATTTTAAGTAGATATAGGAAGATGTGGTATGAGTGCCAATGAGACAACTCTCCATCCAAATAACAATTTATAAAAGTAAACCATTATAGGTCAAGGTACGGCCTTCAAAACGAAACCTTGGCTCACACCTAACAGCAAGCTATAAAGGGCCTCAAAAAGTAGTAATGTAAAACTGATTCAAACGGGAAAACCAACAGTCTAATCTATATAAAAATGAGAAACGCATATGAACTACATAAACAAACAACAGCTACTGTACATCAGATTCCTGACTTACGACAGGTGCAAACATTTGCAGCAGGATTAAATGTTTTAATGGTACCAAATCTTCTCCCTTTTCTGAAACATGAGTGTAACATTACAACATAGAAAAACACACTTTAAATTGTCAATTGAAAGGCTTAACTCAATCAAAAAAACCAAATTAAGGCCAATTTATCCAAACTTTGTCATGTACAATCGTCATTTACTAATTAAGTGTTTCTAGATTTCAAGAGAAGAGTCCGACGATCCGGCTTCTAATACCATGGCTGACATGGCTAAAAATAGAACAATGGAGTAAATTTCAAGTTTTGTCTATTAACAGCTATGAATATAGAGGAAATATGCCAGAGACAAAAATGATAAGAATTATGAGAACTATTCATTTTTTTTTTTTTTTTATTTGTTTTTCAGTAGTCAGGCTTTTACAATCCCTTTACATCACCACCTGACTATGGTGTTAAGGGGTTTAATATATACAACAAAAAATTGACTACATTTTTTTTTTCTTCTACTGTGAATATATATTATTTGAATATTAACATTATAATAAAAAAGGGAAAAGAAAACACACACACATACACACACACATTCTCGCAATTGCATTAACAAAACTTATATATATCAACTTGTGTATTGCAAAGAAAAATGTTATCCTTGTAAAGATCTGCTCTTTATAAATTAAGTTTCATTTTTTTTTTATTTTATATGATTTGAATCAAAAGTAATTATTACTAATCAGTAAAAATGTAATCTACTGGGGCCCAGAATTTTTGAAAATAAGGTGTGGTACCATTTTTCTTTGCTATATAATGTTCATTTTCCTGATATTTTCTTATTTTTGCTAAAAGTCCTATAATACTTGGTTTCTTTTCATACAACTTACATTTGTATATATAGTTCTTTGCAATAATAATGATCAAATTCAACAGTAAACTCTCATTTTGAAGACCAAGAAAAATATGCTTCTTAGATAATGTAAAGTTCACAAAATATCTTTTCAATTTTTGTGAAAAAGATTGCCATATAAAATGTGTTATTGGACATTCATAGAATAAATGCTCCATGGTTTCATCAGAAATCTTACAAAAAGTACAAAGCTTTGAATCTTTAAGTTTAACTTTATACAAGAAAGTATTTGTTGCAATTATTCTGTGTAAAAATTTGTATTGAAAAGTCCCTAAATAAGTGTCTTTACATGATTTTCTTAAAATAATATAATATTTTGACCAATCTGCAATTTCAATACCTAGTAATTGCTCCCATTGTAAGAACTTTTCTGTTGGCAGTTGCACATTTCTGTCAACAAGATCTTTGTATACAAACTTTGCCTTTTTGTTACACAATAATCTTTCCAAAAAATTATCAATACAGTTAAAAGTTTCAAAATTTACATGAGCAATGTTTTCTTTAATATGTTCTCTCATATACTTTGGAATCTTTGCAATGAGACCATAATACTTTAAAAAATTATTTGTTTGAAGTCTTGGTCCTATCTGATCAAAATTACAAAAGTCCTTAGTCTCTAAGTTAATAAGGTCAAACAAAGACTGCACTCCCCTTCTCTGCCACTGAATAAAGTACGGAAAATCTACTAGAGGTGCAAAATTTAAAATATCTAATGACAAAATATCTTGAACAGAGATATTGGTAGCAGGCCTTGCTACATGAAAGCTAAAAAATACATCCTTCCAAAAAGGATTACTAAGACTATCAGAGATTTCTCTGAGTTTCTCCTTTTCAAAATGCAATACTCTTTCTCCACCATACTGTTCAAGGCTTTTTAATAACAATGATTGCCAACTACCATATAAATTGGATGAAAACCTCTTTATCCAGCCAATCTTAAGGTATATATTAAAATAATGGATATTAATCATATTTAAACCTCCTTGTGGAATATCTCCAATTAAAGTACTTCGTTTAATTCGATCAGGTTTTCCATTCCATATGAATTGAAAGAATAAAGTATTCAATTCATTTAATTTTGACTCTGGCAAGTTGGGTAGTGCAGTCAACAGGTGAATTAATTTTGGAAGTGCCAAAGTCTTAATAACAGTAATCTTTCCCATTAGGGTTAGTTTTCTATGTTGCCAACTCTTAAGAATGCCTGACACTTCCTTTATCTTTTTGGAGAAATTAATTTCTGGCATACTGTCAAGATCTAAAGAGAATTCAATTCCCAAAAGCTTAAAATTTGAAGAGCACCACTGAAGTTTTAAATCAGGACAAAGAATCAGATCTGAATACTTTTTATTCCCAACCCACACAGCTTTAGTTTTAGAAGAATTAATTTTTAACCCAGATACTTTTTGGAAAGAGTCAAAACAATTTAAAGTCTCTCTCAAAGAGGTTTCAGTTCCATCTAAAACAAGGAAAGTGTCATCAGCATATTGACTCAAAAGGGATTCATTTTCATGAACAAAAGTTCCCTTTATTTTGGGGTTTGACCTTATTTTCATAGAAAGTAGCTCAACGCCTATAATAAAAAGGTAAGGGGAGAGAGGGTCACCTTGTCTACAGCTTCTCTCCAAATTAAAGAAGCTTGAAAGATGGCCATTATTTATAACACAACTTGATGCTTTCAAATAAAATACTTCAAACCATTTGCATATAGATGGTCCAAAATTGAAACTCTTCAATGCTTTTTTCAAAAAAGACCATTCAATAGAGTCAAAAGCCTTTTCAAAATCTACTAGTAGTAAAAGACCAGTTTTGTTATGTTTTTCTAAATAGTGCATCAAATCATACAATAAACGTGTATTCTCACCCATAAATCTATCCTTTATAAAGCCTTTCTGACAGTCACTGATAATAGATGGTAAAACAGGTTTTATTCTATTAGCAATCACAGCAGAAGCAATCTTGGTGTCAGTATTCATAAGGCTAATTGGGCGCCAATTAGCTAAATAACGTCTATCTTTATCTTCTTTTGGAATACATGTAATGACACTTTGATACTGAAATTTAGAAAATTCCCCATTTTCATAGCCAAAATGTAACGATCTAAAAAGAAAAGGTCCAATATCTCGCCAAAAGACTTTGTAAAATTCTACAGTAAACCCATCGGAGCCTGGACTCTTTCCATTTGACATAGATTTAAGTGATTCTGCACATTCTTTAAAAGAAATATTACCCTCACACAAATCCTTCTCATCTTCTGTGAGTTTAACATTGTGCTTGAAAAAGGATTCATCATCACATTCCAGATTTTTACTTGAGTATAATGTTTTAAAAAAATTCATTTCTTCTTGTAAAACTCTAGATTGATCTGAGATATGTTTTCCTTTTTCGTCTATGAGCTCAGTTATCGTTTTTTTAATAAAATTTTTCTTTTCCAATTTACAAAAAAACTCTGAACACTTTTCCCCATTCTCTTGCCAGTTAGCGTGGGATCTTAAAAAAACACCTTCAATTTTTTTTTCTCTAATATTTTCTAATTCTAACTTTTTCTGGTTTAAAGCTGCATAAATTTGCCCATCAGGAGATATGTTCATACAATTTTCCAAATTTTGAATGTCATTTTCAAGTAAAAGTGTTGCAGCTTTTTCCTCTCTCGCTTTTTGAATACTGTAACCAATAGTCAAAGATCTAATCTTCATTTTTATCAACTCAAAAAATACTTGATCATTGCATGAGAGTTTAACATTTAAAGGATCGTCTATGTTGCCTGATTCATAATATTCTAAAATACTCTCATTTATACATGTTTTAACTTTTTTGATATAGTCTAAATCTCGTAACAGTTGGGAGTTAAATTTCCAATATCCCTTTCCCCGCTTTGCTAAACTGGCAGAAAAGGTGAAAGTAATAGCAGAATGATCTGTCTTATACCCAGGAATAATGCTAGTATTTTTCATGAGTGAAAACAGATCCTCTGTGACTAGAAAAAAATCAAGCCGACTTTGTTTTATGGGTGAGCATTGACGCCATGTATATTTTCTATCGTTTGGATAACAAGTCCGCCAAGGATCTAATAACTCAAGACTTTCTACTATTTCTTCAATCTTTTTTCGTGAGTTTGGGTTTCTATTATGAATAATATTGTAAGTGTCTATGTTTGTATCTTGTACAACATTCCAGTCCCCACATAATAAAAAGCTAGTATTTGAAAATGTTGCCATTTTCTTATATATGTCATTAAAAAATGAAGGTTCATCAGTATTAAATCCATACAAACAAACAAAAGTAATGCGTTGACTTGACAAGGATAAATCTAAAATAATATAACGACCATCTACATCAATAATAGAATTATGCACTTCAAAATCAAGACCCATTTTAAACAATACTAACACCTGCACTTTTGTTACTATGATGACTGAAAAAACATTTATTTCCCCATTCCTCTTCCCATTTTTTTTCAATATCTTTATTACTATGGGTTTCTTGAAAGCAAATTACTGAAGCATTTTTGCCCTTCGCCCAATCAAAAACATCTGTTCTCTTTTTTGAATTAGAAAAAAGACCCCTTACATTCATAGACAACACTGTTACAATATTATCCATTGTCATATAAAACAAAACAAAATTTCAAAATTGAGCAGATACATTGTAACTTAAAAACAAATACACAATCATAGTTTATACAATCATACACACATTCAACAATAAGATGACACTTTTGCATAGGTACCTAGAGAACTATTCATTGTTCATTCACATCAAAACTGACAGATGTCACAACTTCTTGTAGGAGTTATTGCCCTTAAATGACTAATTTAACTTTTTTCTTTTTTTCTTCAGTCATTTCATGTCATCTTGCAAACTGTAATAGATAGAGAAAAACTTTAAAGTAAGCAAAACGAGTAGCAAGAGATCATAAACATTTCGTGATGAATAAATCTGTTAGAGAAATAGACAATCATGTACAAAGGAAGATAACTCTAACTCAAATCCATGTTTTAGTTTAAATTCAGTGCTCACGAGCATTTTGGTAACACTTTTTGAGTGTCTTTGCCTTAAATCTTGAAAACTATACTAATAGATAGATTAAAACTTTGAATAGCAAAAATGATCAGCAAATAAGTCAGTGTTGCCAAAATCATTAGCAGACACTCAATAGGAGTGGTTGCCCTTGCCTGACGACCTTTTTACTTTTTGGCCAACAACTGATCAAGATGCCTGATAGAGAAACTGTTTATGCAATACAAAATCAACAAACAATTTGTAGTAATGAATTCTATTCTTAAGTCCACAATATTGGAGAGGATGCACATAGACCTAGTTGAGCGACACATGAACTTTAGAGCCTCTAGTTCTTTGATCAACATTTCAAAGGCAGAACACAATTTTACCTCGTGACAGCCATTTCGAATACAGTAACCTATTTTATATTGACCAACAATTTAATGCTGTATTCAATTGTCGCTATAATCTACAATTCGATAGCAGTACCCAATGTTTACAGTAAACAACATTTCAATGACCGAACCTAAATTTCACTATCACTTCCATTTAGATCCCTTACCCAATTGTACTAATACGACCAAATTTCAAAAGCAATACCCAAGTTTCCGTATGATCAACATTTCAATTGCAGTACTCCCTTGTCGCTATGGTCAACATTTCGATGGAAGAACCTTTCAATGGCAGTATGTTTTTTTTTTCTGTGCAACCAAAATTTAAAGAAAGTTTCCTTTTTCATAGGTCGAGTGTAATACCTCGTTTCCCTATAACCAACTAAAAGATAGATTATAAACAATAGTTTACCACTTCCCCACTGACCAATGATTAAATGAAAGTACCCGGTTTTCACTATGATCATCATTTCAATGCAGTACTTATTTTTCCATTGGTCAACATTTAAATTCGGGATCAGATGTTCACGATGATCAATATAACAATAGCTCTGCCCCACATTTTCAGATGGCACTACATTATTTCCAACAAGACCAAAATTTTAATGTGACTACTCAGGTTTCCCTATGACCCACTTTTCCCGATGACCCTACACATTTTTTTACAATGACCAACTTATCAGATTCTACCAACAAATAATTTTACTTTAATAGATATAGGAAGATGTGGTGCGAGTGCCAATGAGACAACTCTTCATCTAAATAACAATTTTAAAAAAGTAAACCATTATAGGTCAATGTACAACCTTCAACACGGAGCCTGTTTTGGTACTACTAGTATGTAGCTTTTTTCTAGGAGTAGGAAGGAACCAACAAGTAGACAAGCAGTTGTTCTTCAAGATTGTCTCTCTCTTTTCTTGAATACCTGTTTAAGATTTACCTGAAATGTCCTTGGTATCTTTATCTGATCTATGAAACACTAGACTAAATGTAATTTGTGACATGACATCATTTAACATTTCAAATATCAATAATTAGAAAATAAAACCCTCATAAAGTTGTAGGTGACGGGATATTGTAAACTCATTACTGTAAAACCATTACTTAAAATGTTTGATAAATTACACTGAAGTTAATATTTCTATCCAAATACGACAAAATCACGCATATCATCTAAAAATCGGTTTCTGCTCATTTTATGCAGTTATAAACTTGCTTTTGGAATTGATAGCCTTGTCAAATATGACAAATGATAAGTATGAAAAATAGTTAAGTCGCCATAATGTCCAAGAACTGTTGAACAGCATAAAACTATTTCTAGGAAATCGGACAGATTCCTTTAAATGTAACTGGTAAATCCATTGTTAAAACATTCCTACAGTAGAAACATAGACATTCTACGATGTTCCTTTACATGGTATGCTTGTATTATCAGTGGCGGATATATAACTATAACTTTAGTTTAAGTGAATAGAAATCTATGAAATTTTGACACAAGGTTTATGACCACAAAAGGAAGATTGGGATTGATTTTGGGAGTTTTGGTTCCAACAGTTTAGGAATTAAGGGCCAAAAAAGGGCCCAAATAAGCATTATTCTTGGTTTTCGCACCATAACTGTAGTATTTGTAAATAGAAATCTATGAAATTTAAACACAAGGTTTATGACCATAAAAGGAAGGTTGGGTTTGATTTTGGGAGTTTTGGTCCTAACAGTTTAGGAATAAGGGGCCCAAAGGGTCCAAAATTGAACTTTGTGTGATTTCATCAAAAATTGAATAATTGGGGTTCTTTGATATGCCGAATCTAACTATGTATGTAGATTCTTAATTTTTGGTCCCGTTTTCAAATTGGTCTACATTAAGGTCCAAAGGGTCCAAAATTAAACTTAGTTTGATTTTAACAAAAATTGAATCCTTGGGGTTCTTTGATATGCTGAATTTAAAAATGTACTTAGATTTTTAATTATTGGCCTAGTTTTCAAGTTGGTCCAAATGGGGGTCCAAAATTAAACTTTGTTTGATTTCATCAAAAATTGAATAAATGGGTTCTTTGATATGCCAAATCTAACCGTGTATATAGATTCTTAATTTTTGGTCCAGTTTACAAATTGGTCTACATTAAGGTCCAAAGGGTCCAAAATAAAATTAAGTTTGATTTTAACAAAAATCAAATTCTTGGGCTTATTTGATATGCTTTATCTAAATATGTACTTTGATTTTTGATTATGGGCCCAGTTTTCAAGTTGGTCCAAATCAGGATTCCGTATCAAGTTTTGTGCAATAGCAAGAAATTTTCAATTGCACAGTATTGCACAATAGCAAGAAATATCTAATTGCACAATATTGTGCAATAGCAATTAATTTTCAATTGGAGTTATCTTTCTTTGTATAGAATAGTAGTTGATAATATATGTTGGAAATTTGCCAGACATGACTATGATGTCATTTTCTATTTTTATTTGCCAATAACTTTATGTAAATAACTTCATTGGAAATTTGCCAATATAAAATGTTGCTGATGAAGCTTTTTTTCCTTATTTTATCTAAAATGTTTTTAGATAATGTATGTTGGACATTTGCCAGACATGACTATGATGTCATTTTCTATTTTTATTTGCCAATAACTTTATGTAAATAACTTCATTGGAAATTTGCCAATATAAAATGTTGCTGATGAAGTTTTTTTTATTGTTTTATACAATAAACAATGTATATTCACTTTTA
Organism: Mytilus galloprovincialis; assembly: GCF_965363235.1. Classification (NCBI taxonomy): domain Eukaryota; kingdom Metazoa; phylum Mollusca; class Bivalvia; order Mytilida; family Mytilidae; genus Mytilus; species Mytilus galloprovincialis. The sequence continues at coordinate 17,531,637 of NC_134840.1, forward strand.
CTACCAACCAATCTTTACCATTCAGTGATAACAAGCACTTTATTTTACATTTTAATATTTTATGATGTATTTAAAAGAGTAGTTATTGTTGCAAACTCCATTAGAAATTTGAATTGATATCAGTTTTGGAAAAAGGGAAACAGGGATGTGAAAAAAAAGGGGGGGATAAATTTTTCTCATTTCAGATTTCATAAATAAAAAGAAAATTTCTTCAAACATTTTTTTGAGAGGATTAATATTCAACAGCATAGTGAATTGCTCAAAGGCAAAAAAAAACTTTTAAGTTCATTAGACCACATTCATTCTGTGTCAGAAACCTATGCTGTGTCAACTATTTAATTTTAGATTTAAAAAGTTTGAAGAAGAAATCTTTAATTGATTTGTAAAATCTTGACATTTGTTTTGTGTAAAAAAACCCATGTAATGTCAAAAATTTGATCACAATCCAAATTCAGAGCTGTATCACGCTTGAATGTTTTGTCCATACTTGCCCCAACTGTTCAGGGTTCGACCTCTGCGGTCGTATAAAGCTGCGCCCTGCGGAGCACCTGGTTCTATGTTATTTTGGGTTATGTACTGAAATCAAAATTGATCTGACAATGCTATGAATAATTTTAAGAAATAATGATGATAGCCATTTCCCATTAACAAAGAACACAAGAAGTGTAATGTTTTGATTGTTGTTTCTGGATTTCTGTTATTTTTCAGACCTTCAGACAATTTATTTGTTTTCCACATTACATAACACGAATTTTGTCTGCAATGAATGGGAGGTCCTTGAAATTGTTTAATTTCATAACCTTTGATTACTTGTTAACTAATTATCACAAACGTTTAAATAATGTATTTATCTCTAACTTCTATTTAGATGCCTTTGATTCAGACTGACTCACAAGTTGTTAGATCTCTCCCATACATCTTTGTCTCGGCTCTTTCATAATGTTATCAAAAATACACAATTTTTCATTAAAATATCTCACTACTAATGTCTATTTAAAAGGAAAATGACAGAAAAAGGTTATCTACCCATCCAAAATGTTTGTTTCTCCGTTTGAAATGTACATTTCTTTGTTTTTTCTATGTTATACAAGATATATCTTCAAATCCGTGTGCCAATAGATGAGGTTATTCTGATAATGATAACCATCGCAACCTTACTTATCTAATGCTTATAAACTGACCTGTCTTAAAAGCCAATTTAAATTAACTTAATTTGAGTAGATTTTTGATAATAAAACATTTGAACAAAGAGGAACTACTTTCCACTCCCTCCCAAAGGTCATTTTTCATGTGTATACTCAATGCATTTTTTGAGGAATAAAAAAGGAGACGGTAGGAATGAGACAATGAGACAGCAACCCAATGTCAAAATAAATATTACCACTAAAATTGTGTAGCGATAACACAATAACGATCTGATTTACATGTCGCAAAATTATGGCATTGTCCGTTAAAAGACCTAGACATTCAAACTCATATAGGTAAAACAAAATATGAAAATCATAAGGGGTCCATGGAACCCTGTGTTTGGCCTGCAATTGTTACTGTCAGTGTAAAAGGGTAATGTCTATTTAAAATGTGAGTTCATCGATCAGTGAATTACAGAGTTTAAGCAAAAAATCAAACCTTTTCTTTGTATTGAAGAATAGCTACTCTCTAAGTTTCATACCAATCTATAAAGGTTTTCAGATGTATCATGTAAAAAAGTAATCCCAGAATATCTGTTAATGTTAAACAAGCTTCTGTTCAAATTTCTAAAAATTCCTTGAAGGTTGGACATAGTTATATACATGTATTGATGTATAATAAAAACTTTGAACACAGACTGAACCAAAATGTTGACGCCGCCGGCGTCCACAACGGAATCTATGATCGCTATTTCTAGCTTTCGCGACATAAAATGTCGCAGGCTCAATAAAAACGACGAAAAGACAAACAAACCAACAACACACTTTATAGAAAACTAAAGACTAAGGAACATTTACCATCAATTTATACTTGAGCATTCATAATATCAACCCATGTACAAAGGAAATAATGCATTTTAATGTGCGTATTGTTATGCGTTTACTTTTCTGCATTGGCTAGAGGTATAGGGGGAGGGTTGAGATCTCACAAACAAGTTTAACTCCGCCGCATTTTTGCGCCTGTCCCAAGTCAGGAGCCTCTGGCCTTTGTTAGTCTTGTATTATTTTAACTTTTAGTTTCTTGTGTACAATTTGGAGTTAAGTATGGTGTTCATTATCACTGAACCAGTATACATTTGTTATGGGGCCAGCTGAAGGACGCCCCCGGGTGCGATAATTTCTCGTTGCATTGAAGACCTGTTGGTGACCTTCTGCTGTTGTCTGCTCTATGGTAGGGTTGTTGTCTCTTAGGCACATTCCCCATTTCCATTCTCAATTTTATTGATTTAGATGTTTCTTCGATTACGGATTACGTATGAAACAGGGCACTACTTCTTCACAACCAGAACTTGATAGCGTTTCCCCTTTTATGTCGTTTGTCTAAAATAAAGGACATTGTAAAAGATCATTGATTTCCTAATTTGCAGATATTGGAAATATTTGTTCTAATTTTAGTAAATATCGGTCTATTTTCTCATTATTCATAATAAGTTGTCTTTTATAACATGAATGTTGACAAAGCTAACTTTTCTGTCACTCGTGTTACTGACGTTACTTAATAAATAGTTTTTCATAAATATGTTTATTTGTAAATCGATGGACATTTTGACTAGCTTTTTAAATAATGGGAATCCATTGTACAAAACAAGTTCAAAACGATATAGGACTATGTAGAAAAGTAAACCAATTATGGTATCGAGAAAAAGTAGAAACTCCCAGAGAATTTGATAATTAAACGAAAATATTTTCTAAAAGTATGTATGTCCGTGATCCATCACTCACTTTTAAGACATCATATGTATACAAAATGGGTTAAATCTTTTGCTTTCTGATGAGAGATTTCTCCAGATAATTACCTTCAAGATGATTCTACGGATAAAAATCATGTTTGTTTTTAGTTATTTTAATAAGCATTGGCATGGTTCATTCCAGTCTTGTAGATAGTTTTGTTTTGATTTTGATAAATTACAACCTTTGCGATGTTTGAAAGAAAAAATGCCTGCTGTTAGCATTGGTCTTTCTGCATGAAGCAAAACATGAGGGCTGGCTAATTGGAGGAATATCTTTAAGATCTGTGATTTCTAATGATTGTGTCTGTTGTCATATAGGTACTGATTATATACAACCTGTCCACGTCTGTGAAATGACGAGAACCCAGTTTTCTGTTTTATTATGTTATAAGAGAGATTTACCACACCGCACAACTTTTTCGAACCGTCACTAACATATTTATCTGTAAAATATATCTGAACAGGAGCAGGTCTATCAACCCTATAATAGGTCCATTCGATTACTTTCAAATAGTACACCAGTAAGATACACACACATTTTGCAACATAATGAAATATGATTGAATACTGTAAAATGATATAAGATGTGCAATCTAAGCTTTCCAATCAAATTAAAATAAAGATTTTCGATTTCGTTAGATTTTCGATTTCTTTATCCTCATATAATACGAATATGCGAGTTGACATAAAGATGAATTTTAATGCAACTACCTATGGGTCTTTAACACAGCGAGAAAATCGGGAGGTACTTATGAGTCCCCACTTGTGGTCGTTCATGTATTACATGTTGCATCATACCAACAAAACGCCAGCAACATTTTTAAATCTGAGATAATAACTTAATGTGTATCAATACTAGGAGACCATTACAGTCTGCTATATGGTCTACTAGCATTCGGATGCAAATTCATCTTATCGATTTCGTTTTTGGGATATTTCATCTTCGTAGGTCTCTATTAGTCACGCATTTTTTTCGCCGACTTTGAAATTGATCCAAAGAATCCGATTTCTTAGTTTTTTCAAACGTCATCTCATCCAATGAACTCTTACTCGTTTAACATAAAGTTCTCTTAAATGTAAATTAGTTTCTTACATTTTAGTGCGCCAATTAATTTGCACCTACGGAGATGAAATATCCTCACAAACGAAACCGATTAGATGAGGCGATGATGAATATAACAATTACATACTTTGTGTAATATACAAAAATCTGCTTATTTCATTAGGTAAGAGTGTTTTCTTTGGCTAATGCATGATATTTTTGCTATTAATTTAGAAACAAATTGGTTTCATTTGCACTAGCTAGGTCGAGACGGTTGAGATACAAGACTCTGAAAGAATAATGTTAAAATAACGTGACAGACGACTTCTGATTCAGAAATAATTGAATTTAGAAGGAAATAAATGTAGAATTTGGTAAGAAAAATGTTACTTATTACGTTGGTATTATGACTACGTGTAAGCACGTGTAAAGAACTTGCGCAGAAATTCCAAAAGATAAACAAAATTAATGTCTTTTTTGGTGCTGTGCAATTCTAATGAAGGAAAATTGTATCACTAAAGCCGGTTTCTCTATATTTTTTGTATGAACGGGTGTCTCTGTATATTAATCTTACCTTAATGAATATTCAATGTAGACAAACACAGGTCGCAAGTTCATATATTAATTTATAAAAAGATAAAGCTTTCCCACTGAAAAATGGCAACTGTTTCTTTTAGTTGTAATTTAAAGGGGCATTGGCAGTCAAATTCATGTTCACCGATTTGACTTAAATTCTCATATTTGATTTACAACATACTAAAACGTATATCCAAATTATAAAAAGTCTAAAATAAACAGTTTACAAGGCATGGGCTCGATAATATGTATCATCGTTTTGTGTGTATTGACATCCGAAGACTGCCGATGATCTTCTTCTTCTTATGGTATCCAGTTATCCATCAGATTTTTGATGATTACTAACTGCTGCGCATGCGTAGGATAATAATAAATAAATATTTATAAAATAAAAGTGCCAAAAAATAAACAAATACTAACAGTAGGTGTCAACTGTTCTCTAAAAATATTTAGAGTGGGAGAAAGTACTACCTTTGGACGTAGTACATTCCATTGTGTAATAGTATACGGGAAAATGAATCTTTGTAACAATCTTTAAGTGTAAGTAGGTGTCTGTAAGTTTGTGGATGAAATTGTCGGGTTCTATTCTATTGTCTGTTGGTATAAGTAATTTTGATGGTACAGCGACAATATGGTGAACAATTTTATAAAACATTATAAGTCTAGTTTTAAGTTTGCGTTGTTGTAAGGTAGGCCAATTTAAAGTATTGAGCATGTATGTAACGCTACTGGTGTTGTGATAACGATTACAGGCATATCTAGCAGCCCGACGTTGAACTATCTCAAGTTTATTGCATTGTTCAGCAGTATGAGGGCTCCAAACCGAACAAACATATTCTAGTTTGGGTCGGACAAGTGCTAGATATGCCTGAGACTTAATGTTTGTAATAGATGTTTTCAGATTTCTTTTTAGAAAGCCTAGGCTTTTATTAGCATTACCAATGATGTTGTTTGTATGCTGAGTCCATTTTAAGTCTGATTGCAGTGTTACTCCAAGATATTTTGCGGAGGAGACAGATTCTAGAGTGTGGCCGTGAAGGATGTAGTCGTGTTTGATGGTATTTTTCTTGTTTGAGGCTGTGAGAACTGTACATTTGTCTGGATGGAAAGCCATTAGCCAGTCTTCTTCCCACTTTGCAGCAGCATCAAGATCTTCCTGAAGGCTATCACAATCTTCTTTAGATTTGATGCTTTTGTATATGATGCTGTCGTCTGCGAACAGTCTGAGTTTACTGGATTTCAAATATTCTGGTAGGTCGTTAATATATACCAGGAATAGAACTGGACACAGAACTGTTCCCTGTGGGACACCAGAAGTAACTGGAGCAATGTCTGATGACTCTCCACCCAGGACAACTGTTTGTGTGCGGTTTGATAAGAAGGCAGAGATCTAGTTAAGTGTTTCATTTTGAACACCGTAGAAATGTAGTTTATATAAGAGTCTTTGATGTGGGACTTTGTCAAAGGCTTTGACAAAGTTATTAAAAAGGTCATATTTATAAGCGACATAAACATAAAGCTATATAGAGAGCGAACTCGTGCAATTGGGTGTATCTAAGTCTGTTTAATTTTATATCATAGGTTAAAAATATATATTATTTACATAAAATTGAGAAAGGAAATGGTGAATATGTCAAAGCGACAACCACCCGACCATAGAGCAAACAACAGCCGAAGGCAACCAATGGGTCTTCAATGTGGCGAGAATTCCCGCACCCGTAGGTGTCCTTCAGCTGGCCCCTAAAATACATGTATCTATTTCCTTGTATAAGAATGCGTTTTTGTGGTTCAAATCAGTTAATCAAATGATTCATCTGCGCGTGTTTTACTTTCAATTTTGACATTAGTTTCCTTTTTAATTAGTTAACACACATTCTTCATGCGTAATCCATATCTAGATAAGGTCACACTGAAGGTCACATGAATACGGATTTAATGAGTTCGAATTATTCACTTGCAAGTATATATGTAACTCATCATCGATGTTTCTTAGCTTATCATAGTTTGACAAAATTAAACTATACTGGCTGCCAAAAGCGAATCACTATTTCACTTTCATTAAATATAAATGATTGCACATCACAAATATATTTTAATTTAAAAAAAATATTTTTTTAATTATTTTTTTTATATATATTACTCGTAGTTAGTGTCCCTTTAACCTATCATTTATAAAAATGAACGCACAATTGTGCCACACCTCCGTTTAGCAATATACTGAAGTCACTATCTAAAATAAAGTTAGTTTAAATGACATTAGTCGTTGAAATAAGTACTCGATTTTGAGACTATAGATATTCTGGATTTTTTATGTGATCCTTGCAGTGGCGGATCCAGCCATTTTAAAAGGGGGGTGGGGGTGGGGGGGGGGGGGGTACCAACCCAGAGTAAAGGGGATTCCAACTATATGCTCCCATTCAAATGCATTGATCGGCCAAAAAAGGGGGTTACAACCCCCTCCCCCCTCCCCCTGGATCCGCCACTGCCTTGCTGTGACAGTTTATTTCTACTACTTTGTCTTTTTTAAGGAATCGATTGTGACAGCATCGTCGTTTTAATTAAAATTTAGTCTCATATGAAAAAAACTGATTTTTGTTTTAGGTATCAATAACATAATCATTTAAAGTACACAACTACCTGTTAATGTGATATGGTATAGCCGTTATTTCTTAATTTAACCATCTTTTAAATTGATTTACGGAATTTGATGAACGTGTTCATTTCGGTTTATTGGGAGATTGGTTTGAATTTCTCTATAGCGGTCAGGTTTCCCGGTGTCAGTTGTATTTACATTATAAAATGATTTCAGCTAGTTTTAATGTAAATGGCACGAAGTTGGTATTGTAAGGGTTACTAAATGACAAGAGGTCGTAAGGTCGGCTTTGAATCCAAACAGCTGTAAAAAGGAGATATTGCAAACCAAAGATTTTTAGGCCCGGTAACGTACGAAAGAGAACTAATTTGCAGCATTAGATAACCAAATGACGATTTTTATATTCTTCGATTCATTCAACAGCTTAACTTTATATACGCTGGATCGTGTTCTTTTCTGAAACAGTCGAAAACAAGCCATTTTCTCTTTAAACATTTAAGCTAAGTTAATGGTACAACCGTTTATTTTATTTCCTGTCTATAAGTGTCTATTTTTTTAAAAAAAAATTTTCATAATTCTTGAGTCGAAAGATTCAGAAACCTTACATTTCAATGCACCGAAATACGTAACCGCATGGTCTCTATATTTCAGTAGAACTTGAACAAAACAAGTAGATAAATAAGTATAAAGCGGCATGCTGAAGAGTGAACTGTGTATGGAGCTCTTTCTTTCTTTTGAAAAAAAATAGGCTGGTTAATGATCAAATATCAAGGTCTCCATACAAGATGTCAATCTCGAAATCTTCTCGAAACCATAAAAGGTCTTAAATTTACACAAAAAAAGATAAACGATAAACTTTCGCTACATGTGCTCTCTCGCATTTATATCTCTAATGTCTTGTTATGCTTCTCAAAACAAAATCGAGAAAATATGTTATATATTTTTCCGTTCGGTTTTAAGTCCGTCTGTCCGTGTGTCTTTTGATTTTGGGGTCTTAGATCACGATCTCGCTGTTTATGACGACTTTACTGGTTAAAATCCGTGGGATGTGTACTAATTGATATTTTATACAGACGGTAACTTATTTTCATTTAGACCATTAAACACATATATGCATAAATAAGTATTGGCCAGCTGAAGGACACCTACGGGTGCGGGAGTTTCTCGCTACATTGAAGACCCATTGGTGGCCTTCGGCTGTTGTCTGTTCTATGGTCGGGTTGTTGTCGCTTTGACACATTCCCCTTTTCCTTTCTCAATTTTATTTGAATTAATGAAACTTTTCATATTTTATCCAAATATAAAATGATACCATTAGATTTTAAAGAGGGCTTACTTAATAGTTCGCAGAAAAGTAGAGTAACAATATTTCTCCTACACATTATCACATTTTTTGTTATCGAAAATTGTAAATCATTCCATACTTGATTTTAGAATAAGAAAAAGATTTCTTATACAAGTCAAGTGAAGTGTTGAACACCATTATAAAATTAGTTTTGATAAATATTCAGGCGCAAGTATATTATATTCCGTCGACCCCATGCGTTTTACATACCTTACACGTTGGGCCTCTTGGTTTTTGTATTTTACTTTTTTATATAAAGCGTCTCGTAATTATTTTATGTAACCTTTGCTTTATGTTTGTTTACAACGGATACCATTCAGTCATTTGTCACGTTGATAACAATTTTTATTGGCCTTTTATATTAAATAATTTCGGTGGCAAGCATTTGGCGGAAAGAAAGTAGTTCCTCTCTTTGGCACTTCCGATGGATAAAACTGATGTCAGAGTTAATAGCTCACTTAAACGTTTTTACCAATACTTTATCGTGGGTTTTGCTATATAATGAAGTGAAGTCGTACAAAGTTGGGCTTAATCAGTCCAACTTTATAGTTTTCTACAGCTTTAAATCAGATTTAAGATCCATGTAGACATCTAGTGTCATTAAATGAGGACAGTTGCTAGTACAGAATATCCTGTAATTAAACTAATTTCAAACTTATTTTCTATATATAAGGTACAATTGGAAGATACTGTCTGAAAGTATATCAAGTGTGTACTGGCTTAGTTTATTCATAACTCTTAGCTGCAAGATCAAATTGGTATAGCAATATTTCTTCTAATTCCAAAATAGAACTATTTGTTTTGCCTATGGCGGCGGAACATTGTCTGTACCAGACAATAAGACCTTAAAGAGATACAATAAGTATATTTCAAAGGCATACGAAAAATCTGAATTGTAAAATTGTAGTTGGAACAAGTTTCACTATCATTTTTTGTTGAACAGGATTTAAAACAAACTGTGTATGAAATCTACCTTAATTTGAATGGCAGGAGACAACAATATTTTTTCCAAACAAATAAAATAATTTCTGTAGTTGTATCATTCAAAATATTATCTAGACCAAATGATGAAAACTAATGCAAAACAGCTATTATAGTATAATATCCAAACGTTGCTATGTTCACATTGTCAAATATCTAACTGTTGCCACACATTGTCAAATATCAACATGTTTCCACACATTGTCAAATATTACCATGATTTCACACTTGATCAAATATCACCATGTTTCCACACATGGTCAAATATCACCATGTTTCCACACATTGTCAAATATCAACATGTTTACACACATTGTCAAATATCACCATGTTTCCACACATTGTTAAATATTACCATGATTTCACACTTGATCAAATATCACCATGTTTCCACACATGGTTAAATATCACCATGTTTCCACACATTGTCAAATATCAACATGTTTAAACACATTGTCAAATATCAACATGTTTACACACATTGTCAAATATCACCGTGTTTCTACACATTGTCAATTATCACCATGTTACCACACATTGTCAAATATCACCATGTTTCCACACATGTCAAACATCACCATGTTTCTACACATTGTCAGATATCACCATGTTTCCACACATTGTCAAGAACCCAACTGTAGCCACACATTGTCAAGTATCCAAATGTTGCCTCATATTGTCAACTATCCAAATGCTGTCAAACATTGTCAAATATCCAACTGTTGTCACACATTGTCAAATATCCAAAGGTTGTCACACATTGTCAAATATCCAAATGTTGTTACACATTGTCAAATATCCAAATGTTACCACACATTGTAAAGTATCCAACTGTTGCCACACAGTGAGAAATATCCATATATTACGACACGTTGCCAAATATCACCATGTTTCCACACATTGTCAAATATCACCATGTTTCCACACATTGTCAAGTATCACCATGTTGCCACACATAGTTAAATATCACAATGTTTTCACACATTGTCAAATATCACCATGTTTCCACACATTGTCAAATTCACAATGTTTTCACACATTGTTAAGGACCCAACTGTAGCCACACAATATCAAGCACCTAACTGTAGCCACACATTGTCAAGTATTCAAATGTTGCCACACATTTTCAACTATCCAAATGTCACACATTGTCAAACATCAAAAGGTTACCACACATTGTCAAATATCAACTTGTTTCCACACATTGTCAAATATCACCATGTTTCCACACATTGTCAAGTACAATGTATTACCATGTTTCTACACATTGTCAATTATCACCATGTTCCCACACATTGTCAAATATCACCATGTTTCCACACTTGTCAAACATCCCCATGTTTCTACACATTGTCGTAATCACCATGTTCCCACAAATTGTCAAATATCACCATGTTCCCACAAATTGTCAAATATCACCATGTTTCCACACATTGTCAAACATCACCATGTTTCTACACATTGTCAAACATCACCATGTTTCTACACATTGTCAGATATCACCATGTTTCCACACATTGTCAAGCACCTAACTGTAGCCACACATTGTTGCTACTCATTGTCAAGTATCTAAATATTGCCACATATTGTCAAATATCCAAATGTTTTCACAAATGGTCAAGTATCTAAATATTGCCACATATTGTCAAATCCAAATGTTGCCACACATTAAGTACTATATATACCATGGTTTTTACGAGTTAACATATTTAAACAAACGAATCGGAAAATCCGAAGGATGAGTTTGTTTAAATATGTTAATGAGTAAGACACATGGTATATAAAATTTGTAATATAAATAATATGATTGACAGCTTCAAGACCTTCAACTTATATTGGAAATTGCTTTTTCTTATAAAATGAAAACAAATGAAGATCTTGACCTTTTAGTACGTTTTACAGTTTTCTAAATATTTTAGAGGCGGATACATTAAAAAAAAAAAGGTGGAGCTTCAGCCATGGAATAACATGAAAATGAATATGTTATACCATGGCTGAAGCTCCGCCTTTTTTCCTTTGGATTCTAGTCGAGTTGCATATCTAATTAGCAAAGTATGGTACAACATAAATTTGCATATAATATACCATGGTTTTCCCTCACCACACCTTTTAAGCAAATTATTTCATAAAAACATCAAAGGAAAAAATCCAATTTATGTTACAAGACCTATTTAAATGTTGCTACACATTGTCAAATATCCATATGTTGTCATACATTTTCAAATATCCAAATGATTCTAAATTATCTAAATGTTGCTACATTATCAAATATTCAAATGTTTTCACACTAAGTAAATAATCCACATATTGCCACACATGATCAAGTATCAAACTGTTGCCACACATTGCAAAATATCCAAATGTTGCCACACATTGACAAATATCCTAACGTTTTCACACATTTTCAACTATCCACATGTTGCCACACATTATCAAATATCTTAATTTTTCTACATATTATCGAGAATAAAAATATTCCCACACAATGTCAAGTAAAAAATGTTGCCACACATTGTGAACTATTAAAATGTTGTTACACATTGTCAACTATTCATATGTTATCATACATTTTCAAATATCTAAAAGTTGCTACATTATCCAAATGTTGCTACATTACCCCAACGTTTTTACATGATTAAATATCCAAATGTTGCCACACATTGTCAACTATACGCATGTTGCCATACTTTGTTAACTAACCAAATATTGCCACACATTGTCAACTTATCAATTATTGCCACACATTGTCAAGTATTTAAATGTTGCCACAAATTGTGAACTATCAAAATGTTCCTATACATTGTCAAATATCCATACTGTGATAAATTTTCAAATATCCAAATGTTGCTACAATATCTAATATCCAAATGTTGCTAAAATATCAAATATTTAAATGTTGCCATACATGGTCAGGTATCCAACTGTTGCCACATAATGTAATGTATCAAACTGTTGCCACACATTTTCAAGTTTCCAAATGTTTTTTTTTTACATATTTTCAAGTCTCCACATGATGCCACATATTGTAAAGTATCCAAATGTTGGCCCATATTGTCAAGTATCCAAATGTTGGCCCATATTGTCAAGTATCTAAATGTTGGCCCATGTTGTCAAGTATGCAAATATAGCCACAAATTGTCACACATTGTACTACTAGTATATACAAATGTTGCGCCCCATTGTATAGTATCAAATTTTTGCCGCACATTGTCAAATATCCAAATCATGCCACACTTAGTCAATATCCAACTGTTGCTACACATTGTCCAATATCCAAATGTTGCTACACATTGTCAAACATCCAAATGTTGCTACACATTATCAAATATCCAAATGTTTTCACACTAAGTAAATTATGAACATATTGCCACACTAAGTAAATTATCAACATATTGCCACACATGATCAAGTATCAAACTGTTGCCACACATTGTCAAATATCCAAATGTTGCCACACATTGACAAATATCCAAATGTTTTCACACATTTTCAACTATCCACATGTTGCCACACATTATCAAATATCTAAATTTTGCTACATATTATCAGAAATAAAAATATTGCCACACATTGTCAAGTATCTAAATATTGCCACACATTGTCAAGTATCCAAACGTTGCCACACATTGACAAATATCACCATGTTTCCACACATTGTCAAATATCCAAATGTTGCTACACATTGTCCAATATCCAACTGTTGCTACACATTGTCCAATATCCAAATGTTGCTACACATTGTCAAATATCCAAATGTTGCTACACATTATCAAATATCCAAATGTTTTCACACTAAGTAAATTATCCACATATTGCCACACATGATCAAGTATCAAACTGTTGCCACACATTGTCAAATATCCAAATGTTGCCACACATTGACAAATATCCAAATGTTTTCACACATTTTCAACTATCCACATGTTGCCACACATTGTCAAATATCTAAATTTTGCAACATATTATCAAGATTAAAAATGTTCCCACACATTGTCAAATATCCAAATAGTGCCACACATTGTCAAGTATCCAACTGTTGCCACACATTATCGATTAACCAAATGTGTTCACACTTAGTCAATATCCAACTGTAGCCACACATTGTCAAATATCCAAATGTTGACACGCATTGTCAATAAACCAAATGTTTTCACACTTAGTCAATATCCAACTGTTACTAAGCATTGTCAAATATCCAAATGGTGCCACACATTGTCAAGTATCCAACTGTTGTCACACATTATCGATTAACCAAATGTTTTCACACTTAGCCACACATTGTCAAATATTCAAATGTTTACACGCATTGTCAATTTACCAAATGTTTTCACACTTAGTCAATATCCAACTGTTACTACACATTGTCAAATATCGAAATGTTGATACAAATTGTCAATATCTAACTGTTGCCACACATTGTCAATTATCCATATGTTGCTACACATTGGCAAGTATTTATCTAATGCCACATATTGTCAAATATTACGTGTTGCCACACATTATCAAATATCCACATTATGCTACATGTTGTCAATTAACCAAATGTTTTCACTCTTTGTCAAGTATCCAAATGTTGACATGCATTGACGATTAACCAAATGTTTTCACACTTAGTCAATATCTAACTGTTGCCAAACATTGGCAATTATCCATATGTTGCTACACATTGTCAAGTATCCAAATATTGCCACACATTGTCAAATATCACCATGTTTACTCACATTTTCAAATATCACTATTGTGCCAATCATTGTCAAATATCAAAATGTTGCCACACATTATCAAGTATCTAAATATTGATACACATTGTTAAATATTCAAATGTTGCCACATTTTGTCAACTATCCACATGTTGCTACACATTGTCAAATATCATTATGTTGCCACACATTTTTAAATAGCCACATTTTGCCGCTCCTTGTCAAATATCATAATTTTACTACACATTGCCAAGTATTTAAATGTTGCCACACATTGTCAAATATCCAAATGTTGCCACATATTGTCAAGTATCCACATGTTGTCGCACATTGTCAAATATCCAAATTTTGCTACACATTGTCAAGTATTTAAATGTTGCCACACATTGTCAAATGTCCAAATGTTGCCACATATTGCCAAAAATCCAAAAGTTGCCACACATTGTCAAATGTCCAAATGTTGCCACACAGTGTCAAATATTGCCACACATTTTCAATTATCCAAATATTGATACACATTTTCAAATATATCCACATGTTGCCACTCATTTTCAAATATCAAAATGTTGCGACATTGTCAAATATCTATGGCAAATTTTGTCACATATTGTCAACTTTCAAAGGAGTAGGTCTGGTAAGGGTCGATTTTGGCCTCAGATTTCAGGTTCATCTGACGAAAGATTTTGGACACTTTTTAAACACTTAAGTGTCTATTCTAGTTGATTCAATTGGTGTATGTGAAAGATTTTAACTGATTTTATCATTAAAAACGCTCAGATTAAGGCTAAAATATGAAAAATTTATCAAATATGCCAAAAATTGTCACTTTTCAGATGGTTTTTGTCAAAAATAAAAGTGGCCGCATCCGTGTTCATCCTCAACCTTCATATATGTTATGTATTATCAACAAATACAACTTACAATATTAAGAATGCCACTTTCATTTAAGACGGAAACCGACTGAAATGTAACCAAAATGCTAAAATTGTGAAGATTTCAGTAATTAAGCATGACTTAATGATGCTAGTACCCGATATATGTGCCATGTATGGTCAAAAACAGCCCATATTTAAGTAGCAGGGGCATTCTACTTTCCAATAAATAACTAAAAGTTTACATTTTAACAATTTTGTAAAACTGCTATATATATTTTGGGGCCAAAAAGGGGTCTTACTGAACCTACTCCTTTGCTTCACATGGTAGTTCGTCCAAAAATGACAAATATGTTACTGTCCCCTTAAATGCCACACAGACCATCCCTAAATCAATATCGTTTCAATGTGACCAACATGACATGAATTGTTTAATGAAGTCCACTGTATTACATAGACAAAAAAGAACCAACGTAGGTCTTGTTTTAGGAAGATAAACCATTTTTTTTGCATATAAAAAACACACTAGTTTTAAAAAAGTTTAGCTGCAATTAACTTCATTGAAATGCTTGATCTGTTAATTTTTTATTGACATATTTTCACAAGAAGGTAGGCATTTTATTTGGGGGAAAATTCAAATCAGCTTAGCCCTCTTTCCAAACACTTTTTGTAAATTCGTCAGCGACAAAACTGCTTTTGCAATATCGCTCAACCTTTACTCCGCGTCTCTTCTTTTACTGAATAACTCAAAGCGCAATGACTATGCTGTTCACATCTGTCCCATTGCACATGAAGTTGAAACCACATATATATTATACAGTTTGATTTGCACCATATGTTTTCATACATTTAAAATTTGACAGTTACTGTTGGTTTAAAACTGGTTCCCATGTATGACTTCAATACCACCATTTATCCAATGCAAACGTTCTATTTTACATGTTCCCATTACAATAGTAATGGGTCTGCAGCATCACTGAAGAGGTATTTATTGTCGAAATGTGCATCTGGTGCAGTATATTTCATACCTTGAATGGTGTTAAAATATTTAGTGATTTGTTTAGTGTGTATTTGTTCTAAAAAATTGGCTCAATTGCAGATCGTCATGGTGTCCTGAGTTTGTCTACATTACTTTACTGAATTTCGTCCATATTAAGTTTTATTGAAAACGTGTATCTTTCTCTGTTTGCCACTGTGTTTGTCACTCAGATTTTATTGTGTTGTTGGGTTAATACTGACTGTCACATGATAAGCTCTCATTGATGTATGCTCCACGTCTCAATTATTCGATTTTGAAATAAAAAAACATAAATGTTTCTCATACATTTTTTAAATTTCGATAAATGCAGCCTTTTGTGTCTTTTCAGATACATGTTCAACTACGGTCCTGACGTCAGTCACGGGAAGTATCCTCCTGTAGCCACTGAAACTTTTTTTTACCACTTTTGGTCTCCTACTCTAACAAAAAAAAAAAAAAAAAAAACAACATCAACTAAGCTATTTTTCATTTGTCATGTAGGATCTGGATGGGGTCCTTAATTGCTATACTGGATTCTTTAAGAAGATGTTTCACAAGTTATCTTTAAAAATACCGTGTATCCCGGCTGTTAAATTCTCATCATGAAAAGGATTTTGTCTTGTTATTTTAAGATTTTTTCAGTTCTGAACAAAAATTGCAATAGTAATTTATTGTGCATAAAAATCCTTGTTTTGTACATCACTAATTCTGTAAACTCCATGCGGACCCTTTCTTAGTGTTTGTGTTTGCTAAAATACAACAGTCTTTAATATGAGTGAACAGTATTATTGTACTTTGATTGAATCCAGTAGGCGTGGTTAGAAGAAGACATCTTTCTGATTGGTCGAAGGAATTAAAAAATACTGTAAACAAAAGCACATGGCAAGCGTTACTCTTCAGCTGTTAAAAAAACAACCGGGTATTCAGGCTTTTAATCCTATAAATAATAGATTATTAAGGGAAAAGGCAAAATGCAAACAGATTTCTGATACCTTTGTGGACTTGAAGACAATGATTTAGAAGAATATTGACTACAAACAAAATATATACAGTTATAAATGTCTTTGTGTCGGTTTGATGTAATAATACACATTTAATACGAACGTGTTTAAACCTATTATTAATTCTCTGGTTTATATGTTATCACATAAATACTCATCCACTGGAATGTATATTGAATAACGTATGTCACTCTGAGCGAAAAGCTATATAATCACCGCCCAACTCCTGGATTATATTTCGCGAATGCGCAGCTGCTGAAATTTGTGGAGTGAGTCGGTCGATCAGAGGCTAAGATAACAAATATTTTGACAGTTATTTAAAGTTTGTGCTAATGTTAAAATAGCACATAAAATTGTGCGATGTGTATCTCATAAACGTGACTTTTTTTGTTAACTATGGATTACAAATTCATCTTAAGGATATGTTTTATCACTTTGTGTTTTATTGGTAAGTCTTAAGAAGCTTTTGAATACAACCCTTTATTCATTGAACACTTTAATGGTTATAAATATTCAGGTAAATTTATCAAATCATGTAGTTTTACAATGATACTACCAAAATTAACTATGATACAACTTTATTTTATTTGTGAGTTTTAAAGATCCCATGCACATGTTGTAATAACAAGAGGTGTCAGGCCTTACTCTCGGCAGGGTGTTTTCTGTTAGTCCCCAAAATTAATAGCATTTAGTTTATCGCTTTGAAAGGGGTGTGAAATATCCCTAATTTATAACAAAATAGATAATCACAATAATTACCCTTCACAGCTATGCCACTTGCCTAAGGTCGTATTTTGGAGTTATTAATGTCATGTTATTAAATGTCAAACTAAGATTTTTACACTTCCTAAATCCACATTTAACACACTATAAAATTCGTTTTTCCACTTATTTCACCAAGAAACAAAAAGAAAATAAGCTTCGCTGGCAACACTGTATGGGATTTTTATGTTGTTGAATCTGGGACTCTTATACTAGATATGTATTATGTCCTATGTTATTTATTCATTTCAAGAATAATTGCTTTTTATCAGTTTCACTGATATTCTAATAAAATTAAAGTAGCTAAGCCTGACAATGTATTTATATCTCAAGAAAATTATATTTAAATATACAATTCCTTGATATCATAAAGCATTATCCAACACATGTTATTTGCATATTTACAAATTAAGATAACTTTGATTAAACATGGTATTTGCATAAAACCTGTACTGTGAAAAAGACGTAAATTAATTAACAGTGTCTATTACATTTTTAAGAAATTATTGAATGATTTATGGATAGATATACCATACGTTTTTAGATAATCTTTGATTGAACGCAGATGCGAGCTGTTTTAAAAGATCCTGAAGAACAATATTTTATTGGTTTTCTTAATAGCTTTGCAAAGATTTTTAAAAATAAGAATAACATATGAAGAACATTTGTATGTTTTAAAAATATGTTCTGTGAGCTTATACTATGAGGTATATTATAACCAGTTAACTGTGTGTATTTTTAAACCATGTCAAGAAAAATATGTGCTGCATTTACGAGATAAACATTTAAAAATATTTTCTGGTATTCTGATTATTACAGTTAGGAAATATTGTTAATAGTATTTCTTTCTTTCAATTCAGTAGTTTTTCTAGAAATATTTGTGAAAAAATATTAGTTTATCTGAGATCATAAAAGTTATGATAGTGTTCTATGCAAAAAAATTAAAAAAATGTTCGATTTAATACAGTAAAACGCTTAATTATAGTATTACAAGACATAATACTACATAGCTTAGCCTGGTAACCCAAGTCAATTGTTGACATATGCCTTTATCAAAAATGTGTGGTATTTAGACTTATCCATTGAGACTTAATCTTTATTTAAAGAAATAAAGCTGCAATGTGACTCATTCCAGACTTGCATCTGGAAATATTTTGTCAAGAATGAAAAATGGGACAGAAATAAATTTCTTTGTGAAATACATCACCTGCTTTATTCCTTAAACAAATATTGGTTGGTCCACACACATACAATAATAAAGTATTAAAACTAATTGTATTCCGTCTAGTATTAAATAAATTCATTGAGGGCTGATGTGACAACCAGGTACATGTATAATTGTTTTAATTATGCTTTATGTAAACACTGCCAGTCATTTACTGTCTCTTTGATTTGATTGAATTATTGGTCTGCCTATTGAAATTGGTTTGCCCTGAATTTTTCCTTTTAAGTTTGACCATAATATATTGTAAAATTGATATCTTGTATCATTAATAATACAGTTTTTGGTCTTCTTATATAAACCTGCTACTGAGGGTTACTTGGCATGAAGAGGAACCTCCTTCGATGACCAAAAACTGTGTGTATATATATGTAACTTTTCACTTTATTTCACAACATAAAGTTACAGAAGTTCAGAAAAAATACTTCTGAGTACTGAAATCGTGTCACAAATGGCTGTAGAATTATTTAAGTAGTGCTTTATATTCTTTTCAACTAACACCTCCTCCTCCCCTCTTAAAAATGAAAAAAAAAAAATGAAGTAAGGAGTTTTATGAGATAAAAAAGAATGAAAGAAAGATAGACTTGTTGGTAGCTATAGTGTTGTACATAAGAAAGAAAAAAAGAAAGAGTGGTTGGTGGCTAGTGTTGTACATAAGAATGAAAGAGAGAAAGAATGGTTGGTGGCCATATAGCCTTGTACATAAGAATGAAAGAAAGAAAGAATGATTGGTGGCTATAGTGTTGTACATAAGGAAGAAAGAAAGAAAGAATGGTCAGTAGCTATAGTGTTGTACATAAGAAAGAAAGAAAGAAAGAAAGAAAGAAAGAAAGAAAGAATGGTTGGTGTGTTGTGCATAATAAGAATTGATATAATTATTGTATCTTATAGATCAGAATGTCAGAACATTGTTAGATACACTGAGAAAGTAATAAAACCAACAGTGTAACTGTCAAGTATGACTAGGATAGACAAATAGTACTCTAAAGTGATAATAACAGGGATATCAAGCAGGGCTTGCTGACAGGGCAAGTTATTATAGGGTAGAATTCATACAGGAAGATAAACTTTGTAAACAAGAGTGTCACACACTGTAGGGGTATAAATCCAGCAACTTAGTGACCTCTGATAGCACACACAACAAACTGATATATCTGGAGATAAAATGGATAACCATATTGGTCTTCAGAGTATTAATTTGATTTTACTGATTATAAGTTGTGCCTGCGTTTGTTATGGTTATGTAGGGAGACAATTTAAATCATATTATGCTTACCTAAATTATGAAATTTAAAAGCAACCCAATCCCTTTAAAAAAAAAAAAAAAAAATCCAAAAGTTAAACTTTGATGTATATTACCATTGAAAGAACTAAGTCAGTTTGGTGTGTTTAAAATTTTGGCTTCACAGTACCTCATTTGTTCGAAATAAAAAATCTTCTCTAAAATTACATCATTGAAAACTTAATTGTGCTGTTTCATTACGATTGTAATGATTCATTGATATCTGAAGACAGTTTAGAAAGCATGCTTAGAATAAATAAAGACTTTTTCGAATATTTTCTGGCAAAATAAAATAAAGTCACATTCAACTTTTTGAAACCTTTTTGGTTTAATTTGTAACTCATCTTTCCTTTAATTTTGAATGCATTTGTAAAGTATGTTAAAGGAATGATTGTTAGATTTCATGTGGTGTTCCTATTGTCCAAAATTTGCAAGAGATGAGTATAATTACTTTTCAAAATTTAGAAAAATCTTTGGTCCAGGTATATTTTTATGTATATTTTGTAAGCATGTACCTTTCTCAAAACCAAGATTGCTACTTTGTATACTTTGGTAAGTGTACAAGTACTATCACTTCCTCAGATACCTTCAAGTAGCTTCAACAAAAAGATGTTTTTTTACAAAAAAAAATGGTTGTCAGTCACTTTTTATTGATACTTTTGATTACCCAGTGGCCTTTTATATGCTATTAACATGATGGACAAACTTTCGAATAATACTTAACAATTTATGTTCAATTTTCTTTTGATAGTTATATACTGATATGTTATCTAAGTAATGAGAAATTGATTTGTTGCATATTTTTTTACTCTCATCCTAATGGCCATTAGCTCTTTGATAAAATGTTTTTTTCTTTGCACAAGTTGCTTCAACCTAGGATTATAGGGCCTATGAGAATATAAGATTGTTTATTTTTTTTATCTCTGATATCCAAGGTTGCTATTGAAGGTGATCCTGATTTATTTTACAAATGCCCTAATGATTTTATTTTGTACTTTGTAAGATCCTATTAACATACTAATAGAATGCACCTTTTCACTTGCTTTTTTTCGAGTTGCACTTAAAGCACATTTCCAATTTATAAGTAACAAAATCATTTATTTAGAGGCTTAAATTAATAGATTTTAGGCTTGCAAGCCAAAAAAACTAGCATGTAACAAATATATCTGCTCAACAGCTTTCAAACCATGTCAATTCAAGTGGGAATAGAAGTTGAAAAAAATTGAACAGAATCAAAAGTTCATTCAATTGTTAAGGTGGAAAGAGTTACTAATTAACAACTGTCTCAATGGTCTTGTGGTAGAGTGATCCCATCGAGTACAGGAGGTCAACCTATCAATGGTTTAAACATAGACTTGAAAATTAATATTTACTGAATCTCTGTCCTATCATGCACTCAGCATTAAGGAATAAAAGGAAAATTGGGTATGCTTAGATGAAGTCAAGTGAGTTGTATTTTAAAGTGTCCAGCTACAGATTCTTACTGTCTGGTCTGGTCAACATTAGCACTTTAAAACCTCAGCCTATTGGTCTAAAACCAGGTTTGATATATAACATGTACTAATCTTGATAAGCATGTAGTAATTGTCACTAGATGTTAGACGATTTATCCTACTTATTAACAAATAATAATAAAATGTCAAAAAGTAGATTACAGATTATTAAAAGTATAATGAGAGCACAAAAATAAGCTAACATGTGGACCCATTATTTTTTCTGTGAAATAATTCACAGAATTTGATATTTTATAAATGAACTCTTACTTCTTTCAACGAACTCTTACTTCATTTTAATTTTAAACAAATCTTGTTCTCGTTTCAGGATTAGTTTGTTATGCACAAGACACTTTTTACTTTAGTCAAACTCCAAAGGACAAGTCTGTGGTAGAAGGAACAGAAACCGTTCTTTTATGTGATGTTAATAATCGTAGACACATAATATTTGACTGGATACAAAGTGGGAAACCAGTCACTAATACGAGTAGACGATTTCAGGAAGGCAGTTATCTTCGTATTTTACGTGTTACCAGAGATGAAGATGCTGGACCATTTCAGTGTATCGCTACAAACATTACTTCTGGATTTTCACTACAGAGCCGAGAAGCTACACTTAATATTCAATGTAAGTGATATTTATTCGTTAAGTTGCTGGGAAATAATTCGCCTGCTTTTGGTTTTTTTTGTCATCGAAATAACTTTTTATGGTGTTGAAATTCTATTTTGGGGGAATTGTGGGGTTTTAGTTTGCTCATAATATCAAAATCAGTTAACCTTTAACCTTGACCTCTCAACTGGGGAAGATTGTTGAGGATTATGCCACTGACATGACTGATTGCAAAAAATGATATTTCATTGGACTTAAAAATAATGAATGCTTATTTGGCCTCCCTTTCCAAAATTTAAACAGTGATATTATTTAATTTTCATGAAAGGAGTAGGTTTGAATATAGTTATGACAATGAATAGCATCATTTCATATAATGTATCTGATAATTCTGATTCCTGCTAAAATCTCAGACTAACATGTCTAGAACTAAACTTAATGTGACACTCCTTTTGTACTTTATATATTTCATCAATAATTACCATTGATGAATTCTTTCATAATCTGAGATTAAGCATAAAAGTTGGTAAACAGGAATGAAACTTTAATGGAGGCTTTGAACATGTAAGAACATATGTTATACTGCAGTGGAGATTATACCAATAATTGCACTCGGAAGTATATTGGTTTGATCTTGTGGATTAATAGTTCAATTGTTTCAGAATTCTGTAATATAAATGATTTAGTTTGTATATGAACTCTGATACTTTCTTGGTGATTATGTTATTTTCTTTTATTATCCAGTAATCAAAACTGTGTTGGTTGTCATTATAAAACCTTCTATAAGAATAATGGCTGGATTTGTCTCTTAGCAAAGAAAATTTAGGTCTGACATGTTTTGTGTAGGTTGTGGCTGAGTCAGGATTGTAAACTATGTGAAAGGAAGTTTGAATTGGAAACAATACATAATCCTCCATCTTTAACACAATAGTTTTAACAACATATGATTTGAATTTCAAAACTGCTATCACAAGTAACAATTTTGGTATTGTAAAAGGGAGGTCTTTTGCATACTGGAGGCAGATACAGGGTGTACCCCTCCTTTGATCACAAAACAAAAAAATCATCTCTTGTTTCTGATGAATTTTATGATTTTTGGCATTAATTTGTCTTTAACTTTTCACCTCGCTCCAATCAGCAGTATATATTCTTTTTTCAAGAACTACACCCCCTTTAAAACATTCTTGATCTACCCCTAAATATGGTGCATACATTTTACTTGTTCAGCAACTAGAAATTTCTGGTTCAGATTTTTCAGTTTTTACAGAAGATTGAAATAGAAGGTTTTGTTTTAAATAAGAATAGATAAAAGGCTTGGTATATATATGTCAGTAAAACAAGAACCAAAAAACATGAAGAAAAAAAATCTGAATGCTTGTTTTAGTGAATTAAATGTATATATATATATATATATATATATATATATATATATAGTCGTTTATAAATAAGGGGTCAACATTAATATTAGCATCAAATGATAAGTTACGAGAAATGATTTGGAAAAGAAACTTGTTTGGTTGCTTCAAATTAGCTGATAGCAACATTAATTGGTTTTTACCCCTCCAGTAATGTTTATCTGTATAAATGACTATGCATGTCACACATACATACATAGTTGTAGTAACTTGTAGATCCCATATGTTTTTACATGTTACAGATAAACGTTTCAAAGGTTTCTCTTTGTGTAGGCAAACAAGTAGTACCTCTAGCTATATGAATGTATGTACAAATGAAAATAAACAATTCCATTGTTTACACTTACAGACAAAGTGTAGGATATATATAATGAAATAGATTTGGTGTTTGTTTCTCTCTGATGTAACAGTTCCTTTGTGTAACTATAAACAGTAGATAATCACTTATCTTTGTTAATTTACAGGGGCCATGGGATTACTCAATACTATGTACTATCAAAACAAATACAATTAATACTCAAAGCATTTTTTAGGCTGCTATTTGTTTTTAGAAATACAATTTGACTTTGATTTTATTTTTCTAAAGTTAAACAGTAAATCAGAAATGAAATTGTCTGTTTCATTGATTATTTAGGAGGAGTTTAATAAATGACCTGTATTTTGGACAGCTTTAGTAGGAGGTTAGCTGCATCTCATCATAGATGTAATACCCATTACATCAATGATCACATTAATGAAAATTTCAGATAGTAATTGTACATCAAAATCTCCCAGTTAAATGTTAAAGGAAAGTTATCAGAAATGAAGAAATAGCATTTTCACACATCAATAGTCTTTCAATATACTGATAAGAGATAATAGAACTTGATGGTCATTTTGACCTTAACTGCCTGGAGGTCAGACATTGATGGATGTGCCTAATTTAACCACTGCTTTTCAACAATGGACCCCAAATTCATTACTTAATGTAAAGTAAAGAAATTTGGCAGGTGCCCTCTTTCAAGTTTCAACTTTGATGGTAGTTTCATAAATAAATTTAAATTAGTTACAGTTCACTTCTGTCAGCAGTGTGGAAAAGGTTAATCACCCAAAATTGATTGATGAATTATCCTTGTGGATTTCAAAAACAGATTTTGTTTATGTAAGAAGGTGGTTTAATGAAATGTCTAAAATTACACTTAATTTTGTAATTCCTCAGATTTTTATCTGAGCATCTATTAAATCCATATATTTCCAATCAGTGTATAATCTACAAGGTAAACATGAGTTAGTGAGATGGTGTATATACTAGTATGTAATCAATGGTCCCAGGATACTAACAGTTGAACTAAAATGTGTTAGGATCATTTGTATTTTGAGGAAAATGCAAAAGTAATGTAATTAGTTAAAACAATTAAGTGGCAGTGACAAAATTATTGAAAAGAAATGCTTTTGTATCTTTTCATATATAGATTGATTTTGATACATATTTTTATAATTTTATGTAAAAATTAGAGACCTTTGGTAACTTGTAACCTTACACTTATGACACCCATTACAAAGAATTCCAAACACTTTGTGTCTGTCCTCTAATTGATAAATCTAGTTTACTATTCAGTAATGTAATTGTTTTCATCTCAGATAATTAAATGCTGCAAACTTGATAATATTGTCTAGTTTGAAAATCTAGTGACCCCAGAAGTTATCAGCAGTATTTGGGTGGGCTTTTGTTGTTTTTATCCATTTATCTAGGATGTTTGGATAATTTATGGCTATTTAGAAATAGAGGGATTTATTATCCAATTTTAGCTCAATGGTGACTTATGTATGGCTTAAACTTGAATAGGTGATTTATGTATTAAAGGGATTTTATGTAAATTTCTCTTTACTATTGAAACAATCTGTCCTGCATAGAACCTAGGATAAAAATATATGTTCTATTCCACTTTTAACAGCGAGCAAACCAAGGGGAAAAAGCTTTAGATTTTTTTCTGCTGGGATTTTGAAAATGGTTATTTCAGCCTATTAAAAGCTGAAAGTAAATAATCTTTGACAAGACAGGATAAAATGAATATTCTGCATCCATAAATGCAGGAAACAATTGTGTGCACAAATGATAGAAAAAAATAAAATAATAGTAATAAAGAAATAGCATGTGTTCATGTACATGTATCAACAGTCGTAAATGAATATTTAATCTGTAAAAAATTCTGCTGGCTCTGCCAGAATATCAAATGGTTGTCTCCTAAATATTTGCATTGCTAATTTTCAGCTGAAGTGTAAATGTATTTAAAGAAAATAAAGACTTTAATCTAGATTCAGAACATGTCACTCGGTTTAGAAAGAAAAGCAAGGGAAAGATCGATCTCGCTAAAAAAAATTGCCATCTTGATAACAAAAAATCTAAATCTGCATCAGAAGACAAAGGTGCATAAAAAAGTTTAAAAAAACAAAACAAATTTTTTTAAGTTAAACACAATAGTACCATTGTTATGGGGATAAAACATACAGGTTTACCATGCAACTCTTTCCTAGTCTTTTGATCTTTACATATTGTATAGAACAGATTTTGATACAAAAAATGCACCGACTGACAAGAATGGTGTTATCTTGATCCTATCTTATTACTTATTGGATTATTTTTCTTTTGTCTCCATTGCATAATCTTGTCTGTCCTCATCAAATGCAATAAAAAAATGTGCTGTTTTATATTATCTTAGTGATCTTATCAAATGCACCATTTTGCAAGTTTTTTACGATTTTTAGAATGTTTCATTGTTAAGATGACATTTTTAATATATTACTACCAGTTGGACATAAAATTGACACAATAACATCAAAATGAAACTCTTCAATTTACTATTTTCTTTTCATAAGCTACATCTCTGAGATATTTTGAAGATCTTAATTCAAACTGATGAATTATTGTAAAAGATGAAAAAGATACGGTTCAAATTTCAGTGCTGGTAATCGCCCATGATGGGTGCTTACACATGATTAAGGTTTAAATTTATACCTAACAAATATGATACTAAGACAAATTATCAGACTATTAAAAGTCACACAGTTTATAGTTCATTTGAAGTTTGAAGACTGAGTGGTCAAATTTTCTGCTGATTTACGAGCAATAATTGAGTGAGATATGATTTCCTATAAGTGGAAAATGGCAGCAATATTTCAAAATTTTGTTCAGAATTTCCAAGTGTTGTAAAACTAAAATTAAGATTATTTATTGCAAAGTTGAAAGTTATAGATGATATTTTACTGTAAACATTATAACAATTAAAGAAATTAAACAGACCTTAAGTATTTTCAAGGTGACATTGAAAGGAAAGATCATAAATATTTAATCCTTTCATTAGAATCCAGTGAACAGATCATTATATTTTTACTGGTCCAATCCAGCAAGTAAGTTTTCATTAAAGTGATGCTGTTGACTGATGTGACACATAATTAACATAAACATGTCTCCCTAAATTAGTTCTCCTAACATTGATAAGAATTAAAAATCAAATGTTGGAAATAGAAAAAAAAGTGTAAGTCCTATGTAAAAGAAAACACTTTGCTTTTTATTATAAAGTGGATATTAAGAAGTAAAAAAGGAAGTCCTTAAAACCACATATAAAAGGAAAGGGCTTTCAAAGGGAACCAATTTTGATAAAAGGTTGACAATTGTGATCTTACATGTTGGTAAAAGTGTGAGTAAGTTTAACATGAGAATCAAATATCTCTTCAGCTTATTAGACCTCACGTGGGCAATTTTCACATGAGAATATAATGTCTACTCAGCTTATGAGATTTACTCATGGGCATAATTTTCACATGAAAACATAATGGCTCATCAGTTTATGAGAGCCCATGGGCATTATACTTTCACATGAAAATGTAATGGCTCACCAGCTTTTGACAGCTCATGTGTGTAACTCACATGAGAATGTAATGTCTCCTCAGCTTATGATGTGTGCAAATTTCAAATGAGAATCTAATGTCTTCTCACTTTATGAGAGCTCATGTGTGTAACTTTGACATGGAAATATTTTATCTCATCAGCTTATGACAGCTCATGTGTGTAGCTCACATGAGAATGTAATGTCTCCTCAGCAATTGAAAGCTCATGTGTGCAACTTTCACATGAGAAAGCAATGTGTTCTCAGCTTATGAGAGCTCATGTGTGTAACTTTCACATGAGAATGTAATATGTCTTCGAGAGCCTATGTGTCTGTCTTTTACAAAACCTAATGATTTGGTTCTATGTTAAAATATGGTAATTACATGGTAGACCATGACAAATTTTAAATGATATAAAAATAATGATAATTTTGATTAGCTCTGGGCATGTCTCTGTTGGAATTTACAGAGAAATTAGATACTTTTCTATTCATTGGGTTGTCACAATTGAAACAGTTGATTCATTGAAGTCTATTAATTTCTTTCAAGGTTGAATAGTAAGGTAGCGCAGGTGGTTGAAAATAGAAATTGTAAAGTTTTCATAGGATAGCATATGACAGATATGGTCCAATGACGTCAGTTAGTAGTATCTCAGATACCACCAAAACATGAATGTACAGCTTTATTAGGAATGCACAGAGGAAGTGAACTTTGGCACTTTAAGTACTTAATATTTATTAAGTATACATCTTACTTCTTAAAATGTATATTGGTGTATGATTATCCTTTCATATCAAATAATAATTCTTCAAAAATTATCTCAACTTTATAATTTTACAAAAAATCGACAAAAATAAAAAAAAATTGAATAATAACGGGGTGATTATGTTTTTGATGGCAGCGTTTTATAGACATGTGGACAGGTGCCAGATAGGAAGTTAAACAGTCTCATGTTTTATTTGCTGTTTGAGGGACAATGAAATAAGATTATTACCCAATATTATAAATTATTGATTGCAATTTATGGGAATTTAATGTTTTGATTGCATAAATCTATGCTTGCTTAAATAGCTTCCAACTGCAATGTTTCCATGGTACAATGATAGTGCGGAAAAGAATGCAGCAATTGTCATTATTTTTACTTTGAATAGGTGTTATGACGAATTAAAAGATCTTTCTATAAACATTTTGATGTAATTTAATTGAAATTATTGAAATAAAGTGTATTTCAAGTAGATTTTATTGAAAGTACAGGCTAAATATTGAAAAGTTTAAAATTTGTATTTCAAATAAAACATCAATGTTTATTAAGATGAAATAAACAGTATCAAGGTTAGTAACATTCAAAAAACAGTTTTATAACGGATGCTTTTGACTTTATTATCTAGAAATATAAAATCTTGGAATATAGATTTGATATATATTATGTTTCTTTAAAATGTTTCTTGTGAACCAAAAAAATGTTTCATTAACAAAAATATTTTTATCTTACAAAATACAAATTCTATAAGTTTGTTTTGAAAGAATCAGAATGTTTTGAAAGAATCAGAAGTTGCCAATTTCCAGAATACCGGGGTACTCTGATTTGCTTTGCTCCAGTCTTTTTACTAAGTAGCAGATTTCAATTTTAATTATAAGAATAAGAATAAGAATATTTTATTATTCCAATCAATTATACATGGTACCTACCATTGATATCAATGTTTCAGATAAGAAGTGTGGTGATTATAGGTTTTATGGGAAATGTTTAGTCCTGACTTGTGGATTTGCTGAGAGAACATTAAGATTAACAGACATGGTTGAATTATATTTGCTCAATTGGAGTCTAAAAAAGTTGACAGACCATTTTTAAGTTTCCTACAAGATTAAATTATTTCTCAGTCATAAATCCAATTATCTAGTAAATCAAATTTTTATAGAACTTCCTATGATCTAACCCTCTCAAATAAAAGTGTCAGACTTTTTATGTTTTTAGTGTATTTAATATTGTAAATCTTACTTGAAAGTTTAGAAATAATTTGTCTGAGTATCCCTAAGAAAGTTTCACTTTAACCCTATGTTGACATAACGTCAGATTGTCAGTATTAACTAGAGCTAATATCTGATTATAGAGTACAATTTGTGACCTAAACTTAATTGAAAACATAAATATTTCTAATATGTCACTTCAAAAAAACTTCAACTGATTTAAAAAGCTTTGAAGTAACAGTGTATTCCTATTTTGGCTGAATATGTTTTACTGATTCTTAATTTGGTAAGATTATGTTGTATCATTGTATGTTTTCTCAAGTGTCTTTCTTTGATGACAAGTTCTGTTAACTGCTGTCAAGAAATAGTCTACTTTGAGACTTGTCAAACCAGACTATGACTTTCCTGCAGTAACCTTCAAATCCATGTAGCATAAACCGCCAGATATAACTAGTATTAAAACATCGGTTGTGCCTATTAGTCTAAGAAAAACTCTTTGGATTGCCAGGATTTTGAAAGAGATGTATATGGAATATTTCTGTCTTATTAGCACCTCACAAACTTGGCCCATACCATAATTAAGTCAAAAGTAGGTCAGGTAACGTCAGTTTAGAATAAAAATGATAAAAGTTAGGCTACAATTAATTATGTATGATTTGAAAAAAATAAGCAAATACGAGATGACATTTAAAGGCAAATAGCTCACACTGGTCCAAAGAGCCATTCATAGATAGAGGATAAAACAAACCTGATCCAGTAATTCAACATAAAGATATAAACAACTTGATAAATAGAGAGATAAGGGTGGGGAAACATGCACCAGGGATTTTTATGAGGCTTATGCTGGGCTTTGTAAAGTGCAAACTCTGTATTTACCTATTATGCAGGCTTTGAAGATTTTTTCCAGACCTCTATTTATCTTTGAATTTCAATTGAGTATAAAAATTATCCTTGTGTGTTGATCATTGTCTGTTGGAATCCAAAGGGATCAGTGAAAATCAACGCTAAATCGAATTAAACTTGGTAACCGAGCAACAGCAGATAGGTAAATTATTATTCAGCGACATGTATAATCTTTACTTTGATCTATCTAAAACCCAATGAAACCTACAGATACTTAAGACTTTAAAATTAGTAGGTACAAAGAGAAGGGTGTTTGGTGGCCATCTATATGATATTTAAGGGATTTTAACTCGGTAGGTAAATTGCTCTTGGAAGGATTATAAGAAATTGCCAGTTTGTCCTTTTGACACCAGATGTTTCAAAGTTAATGAACCTACGGGTGGGTGAAAGAAAGTATTACAAAAATGGAAATTCATAAAATTCTTCAGTATTTTTACAAAGTCATACTTTCCAAAAGGAAATGATAACTTTATAACATTGATAAACATGCTGGTATATGACATAGAATGAAAGTGCATGGGGTGTGTCCTGATTGATTATAGTCTATTAGCCAGCTGCATTAGCAGCAGCAAAATGTGAACAAAGTTACAGCTAGATTGTTCATTAATGGAGATTTCAAATCACTGAACAATATGACAAACATTTTATATTTAGGGAAGATTAAACATTTATATTTAGGGAGGATTAGAAGTTGAAATAAATGGCCCTTCAAAACTTTTTTTGTTTGTCCCCTATTTAAAAACATGAAATTTTTTGAAGATTTATTATCACAAAACACACATAAACAAAATGAATGAAATGTTTACATTTGTGTTTAGAATTTTAGAAAAGACTCTTGAACATGAAGCTTGATTTATAGAAGGCACAAGATGGATTGTTTATGCCAGAAAGATGATAAGGAACTGTTTCCAACGTATGAAAAGCTTCAGGTTTGAAAAATGAATGTAGCACTTGACTCTGACAAGCCTGTTAATTCTTACAGGTTTTAATGAGGCTTGGGTTGGTATGATCTTGGTCTGAAGAATGCTTAGGCAATGTTCCTCGGCAGTTATAAGTCATTTCCGCTGACAGGTTAACCAAAGAATACATTTATTTTTCTTTCAACCATGAAACAAGAAAAAAGATTCTGTGTACAGTTGCTATGTTACTTTTGAACATCAGTTTAAACAAGTTCATATGAGAATTTGATTGTAAGTTGTTTCATTACTGGATGGTTCTGTTTTGTCTCTGGCTTTAGTTTGTCATATTGGTTATACATTTTTGTACCTTTAATATCAGCATTTGCTGAAAATAATTTAATGTGATATCCCACATGAATATCATAATGTCACTAATGACTGTCTTATTAACTATTGAAAAAGTTTATTATTACATTTTTAATCAAAGTTGCAATAATGTGCATATATATGTTGTGGCATGTTGTTGGAAAATATGTATATTTGAAAATTTAATAATTGATAGTTTTTTTAATTTATTAAAATTGATGATAGATTATCTATTCCTGCTTTTAGTTTTGATTGATTTTGCATCCTTTTTATCAAAATGAATTGTATAACATAACTTGTAAAATTTTGCCAACAATCAGCATAATTATATGCAGATTGCTACAAATGAGTTTGTCGGTTTACTCTGTCCCTTGTTGCCCTCCCTTCCTGGACTACTCTACAAAAAACAAATGAGTTAAAAACTAATCAGAAAAATGTAATTTCATTCAGTTTTAATGTTGATTTCGATATGCAAACATTGAGTTCGATATGCGAACATTGAGTTTTTATTAGTTTAATTGGCAAAAATTCTGTCATTGTATCATATTATGACAAAAGAATAATGAAGGGATCCATTGGATTGGAATGATTAGGCTATGGATCTGCATTAATTAAATTGTTTTGTACCCAAAAATCTCCAGCTGGTTTCCCCTTAAGTAACAACCTCTGACTGACCAATTATGTTACAATTCCAAAGGGATGATTCGTTTTATTGGCTGCTCAAAGGCTGTGGTAATTGAAAATGAATTTCTGTGTACATTTTGACAACATTAATGTGAACCACAGAAATCATTATTTAAAAAATCTGTTTGATATTTGTACCTGAAAGATAAAATATTTTGATATTTTATTTAATGTTTGCCCCTGGTTTCGAAGGTTTTCTAGATTATGATGCAGTCGTGTGCAGGATTTTTTTATAGTTCAAACATCAAAGAACTTTTTAGAACATTACAGCATTTTGCTGTTTATCACTTCTCTAAGTTCTTTGCCTCAATCAATTATTCAGGTCATGCTTCATTGCCATTCTGTAAATTATCTAGTTAGCAAATTAATAAATTGTTCAACATAATTGTTGACCCTTACATAAGGTCATTGAGGATAACTAAGTTGACAGAGAAAAAGAAAATCTGTAATAACATTGCATCTTCAACTGGAAAGATGCAGTGCCCCCTATAGTCCAGATTCGTTATCATTAAACACTGAATCTCAATTCATGCTAACATATCTTGTAGGACATATTTGTGTGTTATCATTTCTCTTTTGATTGGCATCTAATTTAATAGGCTTTGATCTTGTCAATTGAACAAACACAACTTTTTACTTAAAGGTCTTTTACAAAAGATTTAAAAGTTTAAACAGGGGTTTAAGTCACTAAGAGAGAATGTTGGAGGAAGGGGATAGGAATTTCTATACATGTTGTATCTAAGTTTAAAGACTAAACATTGTACAATCTTGATTTTCAAAATTAAACATACTAGCGGATATATTTCAGAGAGAATTGTTGATATTGGACAAGGTATGCTTAAGTCATTGACAAAAACAAAGATAACCTTGGTTAGTGTCCAATCTTCAAAAGGCTAACTAGACTTGTTTTGACATTTTGATGTCACCGGGTTTGATTCAACATAAATATGTGTACATCCACAAAAATGACCTGAAATAAACCTCAGATGTTTACAGTAAGGTGATGACCATAAATTTTTATGAGATTGTCAAACTGGGCAATAAAATAGTCATAAAATGGACAATTGAATGTTATAATCCATTGTAAAAAATATTTCTGTGGACAGTAAACAACAAAAGATACATATACTCCCTAGTACTGTTCACATTTTTCTATTAGTGTTTACTACCCTTTTTACTGTTTTTATGTGTAACAATTAATAGGCAACAAAAAAAAGATAAAATTCTTTTTCTTGACATGCTTAACCGTATACATTTTAAGGACATATTTTGCTAAGCTTTGTTTTAAATCAGACCAATTTTACAGTAAGAATTTTTATAAAGTCCTGAACATTTTCCATTTTAGTCTAATTTTAGATGAGGGACCTCGTGGTTTAAGTGATCTAAGAAGTTCGTCTACAGTATAACTAGCCAGACAGCAACTGTCAACTGACTTACAGATGCTGTATTCAAACCCCAATTAAAACTAACCACTATAATATAGCCAATAAAGCTTTTCAAAAATTGAATCATTTCATTAATACATACCCACCATATTTTGTTCTGTGAGAATTAAGGCACTGACTCCTGGAATTCACTATATATGTATACTATTTTTTTTACTTCGTATATAGATTCATACTTTGTCACTTTTCTTAAGTATTTCATAATCAATGCCTTTAAAAGACTGGTAAATCAAGTTATGATTTAATTGCTGTAAAAATGAAAGAATTGGTCATTATAGACGAGGACGTTGTCCTGTTCCCTTTGAAACACTAAAAACTTAGGATTTTTTTTCTATTTTTATCCAGTTTATTTTGTCCTTTACAGATTACACTGTAAATCAGATCTACTTACTCTATGTAATTGGCAATACCCAGATGAGAAATATTTTTCCTCTCTTAAAATAAATTTTTATTATATACTTTTCTTAGGTTTTTATTGCGGTGAGGATTGTAAGTCTGGCAGTAAATGTTTACTGCTTGAACATTAGAGTACACGTATATAGACCTTTTAATGGAATGAATTGTTCCATCTTTGTCGATATATATCTGATTTGTTTTCAAGGTTTCTTATTATTTTTGAAATAATAGATTTAGTTTTAAAGTGAAAGTGCTAGCAACAAGGAAGTTATATTGATTCATTTGTATTTTGTGGTTGTATGGAAGATTCATATAAAGACAATTATTTGTAAAAAAAAATATTTTCAGCTTGATATTATCCTTAAGAAATTTGATCTCAGCTTCTAGGAACAGGATGTACTAAACAAAGGCTCCCTTTTTTTTTCAAATATAGAGTTTAAGCTTTTATGGATTGAAAATCTGTCTACTTCTTTTTGATACACTTTTTAGTTTTTCTCCAATTTGGTAGGGATCTGATAGGTTACATGTGCAGTTTTGGTCTGTGGTAACTGATGGGTTACAGGGGCTGGCCATGTTTTATGCAACTCTATTGGTACACCTGTACTGCCTGTTTTTGATCTTTGGTCTTGTAATGTGTTCCGAGTGTCTTTTCACAGCAGTGAACATATAGAAGCATATATACTATGAAAGTGGGATATGAAATTGATTTCATGTTATTCAATCTTGAAAACTTTACTAATATAGTGTACATTTATAAATTAATCTTTGAAAATATATATTACGATGATGCGTATATCCAGTTTTATTTTCTTAGTTGCTATTTTCATTCTTGAAATAGAATAATGTTTCAAACACATGGGAAAGATGACATGCATTTAACTTCATCTCGTAAATAAAAGACATTAGGGAATATCCCATGATACTTGTAAATGAAACTAAAACACAAGCAATTGTTTGTTTTTACCCACAAATTACAGATCCTAAATCTACATAAATTGTAAGAATGTACTTTGTAACTAAGCAGAAGTAGATTAATCTCTTGATCTTTAAAACATCACTTTCTGACCTGTGAAATAAGGAATTTACACCTGTAATTAAATGTGTGACTACCTGGGTTGATGTCACTTTGATGTTACTCCCAGGTGTAATCAGCCTTCTGTCACAGTCAGATTGATTTTATTTGTTGAACATAATTGTATTTTCTTCAAAATCCTGTCAGTTAGGTTAATAGGATTCTGGCAACAGTTAATTTCTGTCTTTGTGAAGGCACTTTTTTTTACAAACAAGATCCATTGTTAATGCCATTCTTTTTTTTAAAGGTTCAGTTATTTGCGTAGTGCAATAATATTCAAATATCAATTATTTATCAATAAAATTATACAACTTTTTAAATAGACACTTTTCATGCTATTTTATATAAAGTGAAATTGATTTATTATGCTAGATTATAACTTTAAAAGAATTCTTCTTGAACAAAGTGATTCAGATATTATAAAGTATAAAAATAAGAAGATGTGGTATGATTGCCAATGAGACAACTATCCACATTAGTCAGAAAGACACAGAAATTTACAACTATAGAACATCCTTCAACAATGAGCAACACCTATAACAGACATAATCAGCCATATATGGATTTTGGTTTTTGTTTGTTTTTTTTGCTGTGTATGTACTGTTTTTTTTTTATATCATAGATGGATACTCCGTATCCTTTGCTTTTATTTTATAATGATTGCAAAAATTAATAAACAGCAATAACTTATAATTTCACCCCTGGTAATTTTAGGTGGGGTTTGGAAGTCACTTTTATTTTAAAATTGAGAAACTGAAAAACTTTTAAATCATCTCAGGCATACATTAAGCTTAAAGGATAATCTCTTAAAACTTTTTCAGCATATAAGAGAAATAATTAAAAAGACATTAATAACCTTCTAAACAGACATTTAACTATCACAGAATTATATCAAAAGGTGTCATAATTCATAAATCATATCATACACAAATTAAAGTTCTTCAAAGAAAAATTAAAAAGTTATAAAAAAATGAATTGAATTACACTAATATGACATCCAGGAGAGTTTATTTGGCTTTCATATTTTCCTATTTATGATATATAGTTATATACAGTTATTGAATGGGGATTCCTGTATTTAATATTTAATTATCAAAATGTATTTAAATTAGGACAAGTAATAAGCAAGTAAATTTAGAGAAATTAAAAGTCAAAGGACTTTAAGAAATAGGTCTGAATGTCAGGAAATGAGGGTTATTATTCACGTAACATTTGTATATAACAATGTGACTACACAAATTTATTTGAATTATTTCTGAATCTTGCACCACTGATGAGTGTTTATATTGCAGTTTTTCAAAAACAACATTGTTTTACAGTAGGAAGTAAATTCTCTTTGTTGAGATGTCATAATTTTAAGGGTAATTCAAACTAGTATCCATGAGGTTAAGAATTTTCAAAAAAAAACATTACAGTACTCACTCAGGTCTAGTATTGAAAAATGATACATGTATTTAGGGAACAAAACTGAAAGAAGATGTTATATGTAATATGTCATTTACTGTTATACATAAATAAATGCATAAAAAACATAAAAAAGTGATGAAGCTCATCTTTCTTGCAAAAATACATCTGTGTATTTGTCAATGAAATGATGTTGTAATAATGGAAAGCTTGTGGAGTTTAGCATTATGCTATCACCTGAATGTGATTTACAGCATTCTGTATGTACAGTAAACAATGATTTAAGATAGACAGTTCAGCACAGGCACCTTCTCCCCATGTCTGCCATTGTCTTTATTAGCTGTAGTCATCTCTCTAACCAGATTGTTCTTGTGATAATCACAAAAATCTTAGTTTCCAGGTGATGCAACTGCCGGAAGTGTTGAAACACAAGACTGAGAGGATGTACTGAAACTTCATTCTGTAGTTGGCAGGCATTGTCCAAGATCATGGTTTATGAGTTATATAAGATGCCATACTCTGATTTAAATTTGAGTAATGAATATTCAGTTGTATGATTAAACTATTTATCTTACTTAAGTTCACTTCCATACCATTTGTCTGTTTTTTAAACCAAATGTCAGATTTATTATCCTATAGTTACCCATATGTATGAGCAAAATCTATTACCAGTACTCAGTTATCAGGACCAACAGTTTTCTCTTTGCTTTATGCCATTGTTAAGTAACTGTGAAGTGTAACTTTTTAGACAAGAGGATATATTTAAAGGGCAGGGAGGGAAATTAAAAGCAACGATATAAAATATGGGTTAATTAATTCTCTGGCAATGATTGGTCGGTTTAAATTTTTATTTGCTGAAATATATCTTTTTTTGAAAAGTTTATTTTGAAAATGAATTTTCTCAGGTAGAATCTTGGTAAATCTGAAGTTGTGGAATTCCCGTAAATCTGAAAGTACAGTTTGTTCAGGTGCAATCCAAGTTAATTTTAAGTAAAAGTTAACCGATGCATCTTCGCTGTTGCACATGTACAAAATTGGTGTTAACTTTAGATCCTATTCCAATTTATCTTCAATCAGGCAGTGGCAAGAAAACAATTGTTAACAAGTGTAGGAGTATTGTTATAAAAGTTTTGAAAGCTAAATTTTGGAAAATGTAAGCAGATAATTCACTTTCTCAGTATAAGAGATTTAAAAGAATGAAACATGGTCTTTCAAGGTAAAAGTCTTCTGTCTCATAGGGTCTCCAAATATGACTTACATTTTTTGCCAACCGCTGTAATGTGAAGTTTAACTACTAAAAAAACTAGTACAGTAGTTAACATGTAATTGATTTTTGATGAAAGTAAATATGGTGTAATGTATTATGGTAAGAAATAACAATGGAATAAATGCTGTGCTAGCACTCTTCCCATGTTAAGTGGGTAATCTGAAAGAGAATAAAAGTGACTACTTGGAAAGTATTAATGAAGAATAATTGATTCATTTATGATAAAAATTTGTTGAGATGACATTGACATTTTGTCAATAATATATTATGGTTATTATAACTTGATAAAATGTTTGTTTGGAATACTATTTTTGGTAGTTTACCCGTATCTTAATGTGGGGTTCAATCAAACCTTTTAAAATGAAACGCTCTTAATTGTTCAGACTTAACAGTTTCGATTAAGTAAATGCATTTTATTGAATAAATGTATAAATCATCAGTAATGATAAATTGAATTTTAACTGTGTTGCTATGTTACTAAGGGAAGACATTTTTTTTTATTTGAACATGTTTTCTGAAAGTGTTGACACACGGAAGTGCATGCTGAACTATTATTGATAATTAAAATTTCAATGTTAAAGTACAGATGAAAATATTAATTGCACCTGTGTTTTTTTATGTAGAAAATGCCAATTCACAATGCATGAACCAGCATATTTAAAAAAAAAAAAAAGTAAAGTTTAATTGCAACCAGAACATTACTTTAAGGAAGAAATTTATGACATCTGGTGTTCTTATGTTAAGATGTTAACCATAATACAGTCATAAATGGCTTCAGAAAAATGTATTCCAGGATTCAACTGCAAGTTTAAAGTATTCTTGGGATACAAGGATATATAAACTATTTCACAATTCACAATGAAATTAGATTTCTTATGTAGAAAATGTTAGTGCTTCAGTGTTCATTTTTTTATATCTGTCTTTTTAAACATAATATAAGACATGATTTCCTCTTTTTATTATTTAAACTCTGATGCAATTAGATGAAATTTAAAGTGCAAGGTTTGGCATGCCACAAAACCAGGTTCAACCCACCATTTTTTTCTTTAAAAATGTCCTGTACCAAGTCAGGAATATGGCCATTGTAATATTATAGTTCGTTTCTGTGTGTGTTACATTTTATCCCACATTTACCATGTTTTATATCTGGGCGTCACTGGTGAGTCTTGTGTGGACGAGGCGCGTTTTTGACGTATTGAATTTTAAACCTGATGCCTTTTGTTAGCTATTATTCATGTGTTTCTTTGTCTAATATGTTCCCCTATTTATTTGTATTGTAGTCCTGTAATATTATGTTGTCATTTTAATGTTATATTTAACATTGCCATTAAAGTGCGAGGTTTGGCATGCCACAAAACCAGGTTCAACCCACCATTTTTTTTCTTTAAAAATGTCCTGTACCAAGTCAGGAATATGGCCATTGTTATATTATAGTTCGTTTCTGTGTGTGTTACATTTTAACGTTGTGTTTCTGTTGTGTCATTTATTTTCTCTTATATTTGAGTGTGAATTCACATTATTATAAGACTTGTCACGATACTTTTCTATCCCAAATTCATGTATTTGGTTTTGATGTTATATTTGTTATTCTCATCGGATTTTGTCTAATGCTAACTCAGTTTCTGTGTGTGTTACATTTTAATGGTTTGTCGTTGTTCTCCTCTTATATTTAATGTGTTTCCCTCAGTTTTAGTTTGTTACCCCGATTT
This sequence comes from Mytilus galloprovincialis, assembly GCF_965363235.1. Lineage (NCBI taxonomy): Eukaryota > Metazoa > Mollusca > Bivalvia > Mytilida > Mytilidae > Mytilus > Mytilus galloprovincialis. The sequence continues at coordinate 17,571,446 of NC_134840.1, forward strand.
TGTTTTTTGTCCATAGATTTATGAGTTTTGAACAGCAGTATACTACTGTTGCCTTTATTTACCATAAGTTATTGGTAAAAGCAAACAGAAGTTCGATAAAAAGAAAAACAATCTGGCCCCATGTTTGAACTTGATTGAGATCTTGACTTTTGGATGGATACTAAGACTGCATGACCGCTAGTATGTATGAATGGTTTGTTTGGTTTTTTTAAACTCTCAGTACAAAAAGTGTACCAAGGTTGTTTTGTAAGTAGATTTTGGTTAATCAGGAAAATCAGTGGTTACAAGTAACCAAAAATAAAGTGTCAATGGCATATCAAAACTATTATTAGGTTAATCTTTGTCAGACTTAAAGTAATCCAATATGCCTTGCATTTTATTCTAGAGGTGTTCTGTTAAATGTCATATTGCTCTATTGGGAATAGGTTGAATGTACTTAAGAAGAGGTATTAGCAGAAATGTGTAAAAATTGACAAATAGGCATGAAATTGACATATAATGTAGGTTTATCAAACCCACAAGTATCATTTTTTAAGTCATAAATAATTGTAATTTAATACTTTGCACCACAAAGTATGATAATGAATTAAAAGCAAGAAATCAGGACAACAGATTTCCTAGAACTATGAAAGCACTGAATCCTATAGTATTAGTGATCTAGTACGTCCATGATACTACAGATACTTGTGTTTTACTTGACAGGTTGACTGGACCTGGGAACAGTATATCTGTATATATGTTCCTGACTGTTTGGCGAGATCTGAATTTATCTTATGAAAGTTTCTGTTCTTTTTTGTTGAACTTTCAATTTTAGATAATTGGTATAGTAAGTGCGATATGTATGTTTCTAAAGCAAGTTTTTGCATATTTAATTGAAGATCTACCGTACAAATTGCTAATTGCTATTTTACAATTCAATATGGCAGAAGACACCTGATCTACCTGAAAATTTTTCTTTTTGTTTTTTGTATTGTTGAGTTGCTGTCAGTCATTGAAATTTCAATACACCTTATCTCTTTTGATTGGTCAAGGACAACTGAGAGAGCGAAGAAAAATTTCAATAAGAACATTTGTATACTGAAATCTTGGTGCAAAGTTTCTGAGCACTTCTGTATTTTACAGAATATTTAAACATTTAAAATGAGTAATAAGATTAAAAAAGATTATTAGGGCCCCGCCAAAGGCGGGTCCCCTATAGTGATCAGTCTGTCCGTCCGTCCGTAACACTTTGTGTCCGCTCTATATCTAGAGAACCATTATGATTTCATACTTTATACTTTACATGTTTATTAACCACCACCAGAGGGTGTGTCATGATGTATGTACAACTTCCTAGGTCAAAGGTCAAGGTAAAAAAACTTTGGTTTCAGTTGACAACCCTGTGTCCTGTGGTGAAGATTGTGTCCGCTCTATATCTTGAGAACCGTTATGATTTCAAAGTTTATACTTGACATGTATATGAACCAACACCAGAGGGTGTGTCATAATTTATGAACGACTGCCTAGGGCAAAGTTCAAGGTCAAAAACTTTGGTTTCAGTTGACAACCCCATGTCCTATGGTAAAGATTGTGTCCGCTCTATATCTTGAGAACCGTTATCATTTCAAAGTTTATACTTGACATGTATATAAACCAACACCAAAGGGTGTGTCATAATTTATGTGCAACTTCCTAGGTCAAAGGTCAAGGTCAAAAACTTTGGTTTTAGTTGACAACCCCATGTCCTATGGTAAAGATCGTGTCCGCTCTATATCTTGAGAACCGTTATCATTTCAAAGTTTATACTTGACATGTTTATAAACCAACACCAAAGGGTGTGTCATAATTTATTTACAACTTCCTAGGTCAAAGGTCAAGGTCAAAAACTTTGATTTCAGTTGACAAACCCATGTCCTATGGTAAAGATACAATTTTTTAATGCACATTATTCACAGCGGGGCCCACAGAGATGGCTCCCATCTCAATGATATCTAGTTTCATCTGGCATTGCCACCATTTTTTAAAGGTGGATCGTAAATTTAATTGAATATCATGACATTTTTTTTAAAAGACAGGATATTTGCTTTCTTTCTGTCTTCTATTTTGTTTGACTCTGGGGCATGAAGTCTGACAGGCAGTGTTTTGGCGTGGGAGCTTGTTTTCTTTCCATTCTAATACTGGTATTTATAAATTTATAAATTCTACATTTAGTTCAGTTGAGATGAGAAGTACTGTGTTTCTCTTTCACAAACATGACTGAATATTGAACAAAAACTCATGACACTTGAAGAATTGATGAACTTGTTTAGTCGAAGTAGGTGGGGCCTACACCTGGACCGTGTGAGATTTTCATGACAGTATCTCCGTGTTAATCAATTTATTGTTATTAAATCTCACAACACATTTATTAAAGCTATTTAGCTATGAAAATACATTGATTAACGAACTTTAAAGCACTTTAAAATTTATGAAAAAATTATCTGGCTTAGCAGGGGGAATATGCTTTTACACAATGATGACTTCCTTTTAATGGATTTTTTTAATAATAATACTAGCATAAATTTATTATGATAGCAATAAATTAAAAACAGTCAAAAATATATTAACTGAAGGGTTTTGCACTTCATGAGATTCAGCTCTCTATTGACCCGCCATTGAAATGGTTTTCAAATGACTCTGTTGGAAACTTTATAGATATATACAGAATCTTACTCATAATAGTGCCCTTGGTGAGACCGTATTGCTAGAGTTCTTGATATTGTTATGTTTCATCATCTTTCCAGTGGTTTTATGATAAAGACATACATGTAGATACTATATCAAATAGAGTTATTCCGTTAAGAAAAATTGCTGTGCTTTAAACAAGCAAACTAGATTTAACCAATTTAAAAACATAGACATTTTGATGTTGAAATACAAATAGATGGGCTTTTTTTATAAAACTTAATGTGTAACCATCAAATATTAAATCTTCAATTTTGTTTGCCACTTTAGAAATTTGTTAACTATGCAAGGTTTAAGATGTCATACAATTTATTTGAGATTTCACTTTTAGAATGCTGTAGCAAATTCTGACTATCCCAAACAAGCCTTCATCATATCACCTTGTTTCAGATCTGAAAACAATGAGTGAATAACAAAAAGATCTAAACCCCAAGATATTTTATGAAAAGATCCATCATTCTAATGATTGTGTCCAAAATACAGGAACTTCATGACACTTTATATCAAAAGAAGCCATAACACAAGAGCATACTTGTTTTAAAAACAGGTGTGCCTGAGTCCATTACCCAAAAGGTCATTGTGTCCAGAAAGATTTAATAATAAATCTTGTTTGATGAAATCAATCCGACTAAGATTGAAAACAAGCACTTTATACTGTATAAACAAGGTGAAATGAATAACTCTGGACATGCCTTTATCGTTGACCAGCACTGGGTAATTCTATCCCCTTTGTGAAGTGCCAATAGATAAAGCTACTAGCATCTGTCTTATGTTGCCATCCATTCATGTGTTGTTGTCATGATTTTATAAAGTTTAAGGTGGAAAAAGATTACTATAGGATTTTGAAACCTCTGTTTATTTCTGTTGATATCCCCTTGTTTTGTTGATCGGAACAGTTAATCAAGTTTTAAGGGTGTAAAAAGATCAACTACTGACTAAGCTATGTTTTTACTGAGCTGACATTGACCTTGGGAGCCTGCTTTAATTTGTTTTAAAAGACTACTATCAGTTCAAGTAAAAGAGGTGCGAAAGATAGCAGGGGGACTTTCAACCTCATAGATCAAAAATAAGCTATAACACCATGGCTACAAAAGAAAAAGACAAACAGATAAACAATAGTACACATAGCACAGCATAGAAAAATGTGTAGACCTCTTACTGTTTGTGATTGATTTTATTCAGACATACTGGTACTCAACTTAATGTAATTTCATAATACTGAAGAAAAAAAAGTGTTGATTGATTTAAAAGTACAAAAGTGCACAAGTTTTTGGTATTGATATACATAAAATACTGATTGTAATGTTAGAAATCAAAGATTAGATATGTAGGTGAACTAATTTTTTGGAAACATGTGGATTTCATCAGTGTCATCATTAAAAATATATCTTTCTAAATTTCCAATCAGTTCTGATTTTAATTTAAAAATGATGAGCACAATCATTAGCTGAAAAGATAGCATTAATTGTAAGTTAAGGTAAAGTATGCCATACTTTATTTTAAATGGATCATGTTTGGTATTTTACACCGTCATTGTGTCTTGATACAGTAACACCATCTTTTTGATAAGTTGAACAAATTTTGACTGAAAAATTAAAAGAGGGAATTAATGAAAGAGCACTCAACAATCAAGACAATTGGCATAGTATGCAAATGGCTTGGAAACAGAAAGAATTGGAAGAAATTATGAAGGCCCATTGCCTTTAAGTTGTCTAAGATTATTAATGTTAATTGTTTTTGGGGGATTGTTATCTCATAAGTAATCATCAAGGGTATTTGTTTACAACCTTCACTACAGAAGAGGGTTTTGGACTGTCAGCCCTGACTTGTACCTTTTTGAAAATTTAGATAATTCATAGGTAATCATACCACATCTCATCATTTATACCTTTTGCTTTGGCATGGTAAAATTAGTTCCTTCTCTAAGGAATAGGATGAAAACAGTTTCATCTTTTAAAAGTTTGTCACAGTTGAAAAAGTAGACGGGTAATTGTAGGTAATGTTTAGACCAATAGAGTTTTAAAAATATTTTAATAAGACAAATTTGAATTCTGAACAGGTCCGCAGTAAAATTAATTTTGAATTTGGATTAGACTGTTGAGGTCTTTCTGGAATCTTCCAATGATTGTGAATGTATAATAGACATAACTTGCTGTTGATGGACAAAAATAAATGTGATACTGTGTATCATTGAACTTTGATTATGTTATTTTTACAGTAACAGCAAATACAATGTGATAAGCTGTAAGAACATGTACAATCAATTTTATGGTTTATTGTTCATCAAGGACAAATTTAAAATCCTTCATTGACAGAAATAAAAACTACAATCTGAAATGACTCTATTTATAAGTATTTAAAGAAACGATTCCATGTGGACTATATTTTGCTGTCATTTTATTATTTCTAGTGACATGTTTAACTATTCTTGTTTTAGTGTCTCCATTAAATCTCAGCACTATAAATGTTTAATAATCATCGTGATCTCAGATTGTGGTGTTGATAAAAATTGTCCTGTTAATTTACTTCTAAAATGGTTACAAAGTAAAACATTGGTTGACACTGTTCTGGGACAGATGTTGTGTCCTAGCGCTTTGAATGAAATGTAATAGAGATTGATTAGATTATTGAGGATAACTCTAGGGATTTTTTTAACCTTGTCATTTAAGTATTGGTTGTTAGGTACCCAGATTTATTGTTTACTATGTGTTCTTTTGGACATTGGTTTGAATATAAAGCCGGCTATTGTCCGTCAACTATTGCCGATTATGATTGACTGATTATTATGGTGATTTAATGGGTTTTCTGACCATACCAGTGTCAAGTTTCTAATTTTCAGATTAAAAAATTATTGGATACGATTTTTGACAAGCAGATATTGTGTTTGTATTGGAACAAAGCTCTCGGAAAATGTGAACATGTCTGAAGTGACTTCATACTATTACAAATTAAACAATAAATGTCCTTTAAAATATATCACCATTTATACAACATTGATTGAGGAAAATATGAGCATGTCTAAAGTCATTAGATATTAACTCAAAATTAAAGATAAACACAGTTGAATTATTGAAGAGAGGATAATTATATTCAATGAATGACCTTATAAAAGTATAACCAGTACATTTTAGTATAAGGGTTGACCTTAAAACATATACAAAATATACAAATGACAAACCCCCCCCCCCCCATGTAACAAAAATATCTATTATATCTTGTTAATGACCATCTGTCGTTGCATCTATATCGCTGCATAATTGAATACCATACTATTCTTATTTCATGGCAAATTGTACAAATGTTGTGTTTCCTCAGGTCGAAAATTTTTTTGAAGTCCTTCATATTTTTTAAAGATAATATTAAATGACAAAGACACTAGGAAGAATAAATCAGCGCCCAGCATTATCTATAGACCATGTACCTGTACTTGTATTTTATACCTCTCCTGCTCAATCAATACATTTATATCACTGAAATAGCAGATGTAGATTTTATTTATGAAACAGAAAAATATGCCTCTGATTTATCAAGGTTTTGATTTGAGATAAATTCCAATAGTTTTGTCTTTTGGTCAAAGAGAAAATGTGTAAAACTTCAAAACGCTTTTACTTTGACTAACTAATTTACTTTTGAACATTAAATTTGAGATGATAAATGATTATTGTCAAGCAGAATGCAATCTGAAAATGACGCATTGGTATTCTGTAAATCGACAGTAACTTTTCCATGCATCACATCCAAAACACCCATCAAATGTAAAAACTCAACTCTGAATTGTTTTATAAAAGAAAGCAGTTAGTGCTTTTCATGGAACATTGCCTCTGCTTGTTAAAACTAAATTTTACATTAGTTTTTTGTCATCAATTATTGCAAGGCATTTGTTGGTGGGCCAAAACTGATTTTCTTTTTGTTATGCTCTCCTTTAATGTTTATTGAGGGATTAAAAATACATTTGTCATTTAACTTAATGTCCATGTCTGACATTACAAGTCTATTAATTTGATTAACTGAAAAACAATTTAGCAATATTGTCTTTGGCTATGAAAAAGGTTATCATTATTTTTTGAATTTTTCTGCTGAGGTAGTAAAAGTGACATACTACATGTACTAAAAATTTAAGACAGAATTCTCAAATAGCAGAGAGTCAACAGAAAAGATATAACACATCTTAAATAGCAGTGAAATAGGTTAGAGACAAAGTAAAAGTTATTATGCTTCAGGGTTCGTCTTCACTATTCCTCAAGCTGTGTGGTATTTTATAAGAACATATTTTACAGATCAGAACTGAAAATGAGTCTGAAAGGTTGAAATCTGAATAATTATTTCGTAGTCTCCAATCAGTATTTTCTTTCATCTTGTCAAAGAAAATTTACGACTTTGACATTTGATTTGTTTTTGACTGATGATGTTTGTAAGACCATAGTGGTTGATATTTTGACAGATAGTAACCAGAGTTGTGTACAAATTTTGAGCAGCAGGAAGTCTCTGCCCCAGTCAGCGATCTGTTTGAAGATAAAACGGGGACATAAAACAGATGGCAACATTTTAATATGCTTTTTACTGTATTTTTATTGAAATGATGCAGGCTAAACATTCCTGTTTTATTGCTAGATAATTTGAACATATTTCACTACTTCATGAAAAAATGAAAAAGTTAATTGTGCCATTGAAATTGTGTAAGATTAGGTGATAAATCATAAAATAATTGATGCTATGACAGGGAGGAGGGGGACTTTCAAAACCAACAGATAATGCTTGTGTATACTATTGGTGTGACGTTTTGAAATATCTTTGTTGCATTTAGATAATTCATTAACTGGAAAGCCGCAACTATTAAAAAAAAATGTTTTTTAACTTGCATAGACAAAAGAGCTAATCTAATTTATTATACTCGTATTTTGATTCAGTTTTTAATTCTATAAAAAGAGAGCTTTTTTATAAAGGCTGAAATTATAGTAAATGACATATGTTGTCCCAAGGCAATGAATAATCCCACCAGATTATGTAGGCTCACCAGGGTATGATGATTTGGAAATGGAGTTTTAAAAGAATCCCTTTGGGACGTCTACCCTTGCCTATTCAATGAATACTGTGGATAAGCTTGATGGAAGTGCCTTAAATGAGTTGTACAGACACATTCTATAAATTATTTATGCATTTTATAACTTATAATTACTGAATCTGCTAAGTTGCATAATTGTGTTTACAGCAATTTGATAATGTATTGTTAAAATCATGAATGAAGTGAAACTCATTCTTTTAATTGTAAGGATACTTGATTAGGTTGGGTGTAAAATTGAAATGAGGGGAAATGTGAGATAAAATGGCCATTAACTTAGTCTATCTAATCTGCTTTGATTGATTGCTATAGCATGTCATAACATTAACAGTTGGGATGTGCAAGATTTTATACAATGTTGTTAAAAAAAATCTCATAAATTCAACATGCTTTATAGAATTTGACATGCAGAAAATTGTTGTTGACGTGATATTAATTCAAATTAGAGTGGCAATGTTCTATGATCTAATAACTTTTACAGCACCTTTACTTGTAAAATATATTAGCTGTTTGGACTAGTACAATGGTCTCTTTCATTTAAAAATCAGAAGAGTTTACTATTTGTATAATTATGGTTTCCTTCCCTTTTCCTATTTGTTCCCTTTTTAGCCCATAAGTGACAGTTTTAAGCAATACATTACACATTCACCTGAAACTTTTCCGCTATTTATCAGTATTCCTATTAGCTGTCAGAATAGACTGTTGCCACCAAGGGAGATAATTATCACCTAGGTATATTACTTTTTTGTTGTCCATCATGGCTGTTTAGCCCTCAGATTGATTTGAGCTGATTTATGGCCATCAGATATCCCTTCCTCTATTGTGTGTGTTTTCTTTATAGTTCATTTAGATGTCCTTTCCACAATTTTTTATGTTAGTAAGGTGATCATTAGAGAAAAAGGTAGAAAAATCGTCCATGTAGGTAAACAACTTTGTTACAATGTTATACAAGTTTTTTTGCATCTTGAATGTCTTCAATGATCAGTTTTTACAAATCACCATAATTCAGTTTTTATACACCAGCTCCAATTTTTTGGTGGTTCACCTCTGTCTAGGTATTGTTTTTCTGTTCCTAATTTTCTATTTTCAAAATTTATTGATTTGTTTCAGCATGTATAAAAATAGGAAGACACATAATTTTTAAAGAAAAGTTTATTTGATTGAAGAAAAGAAAGTGCAATTATTGTTTTCAGACATAAAAAAATGCACTATCATGTAGTGTACAAAGTTTAGCTCATCTTACTAAAAGTACCAATCTCATTTTCCCTTTCATGGTGATATTGATAGGTTTTGTATGTGTCAGTAAGTAAAAAATGCTTTCAAAATCAGGAAATGTTAGGAAAAAGGTAAGAACACCCCTGAACAAATAGCTATGTAGTAATAACTTAAAACCTCATCTTGGTATGAAAAGCCGTCAATAAATAATGGCAGGCTTGCATGACAAGCAAACTTGTTAGATAGCCATTTTTAGATAAAATTGTACATAATATACATGTCAGCGATACTATAACCTGCTATTATAATAGAACTGTTACAAGATTTCACAGAAGATTAACTCCTTCGGAAGACATTTGACCTCTGATTGTTGGATACGTAAATTATACCTTTTGTGGTCTTTTTTCGATTGAAAAAAAATCTAGATATCATTTGCGACAAAAAAGACTTTTGAAGATCATAAATCTGAAACTGATTACAGAGATACAGATGGACTTTAACATTTATCATGTACATGAAAATTTCTGAAGGAGTTTGTAGCATGATTTATATGTTTTAAGTCTGATGCTGCATTGAAATAGATATTATCCTACAAATTATAGGGTTGTTTTTTTTTTACTTGCCTTCCATTATGATTGTTATATAACTAATAAAGGATTGGCAATGCAGTTAAAAAGAGAGGTAAAGTTACCCAGATTTATTATTAGCTGAAAGAAGTCTGCATATGGTATTTCATTGTTTTCCGTCGATCTGTGCACATTTTATTTATATTTAACAAACTCTACAATTTTTCAATTTTATTTTATCATAAAGTATTCAATCAGGAATTTTCTTGTTGCATGAGTTGATACAGTGTAACAGTTTAATAGGTTGCTACAAAAATTAGGTTTATACTAGACTATATAGAGATAAATGAGAAAATTGAGTTGAATTCTCCTAATTGAAAAGCTATTCATTTTTAAAATGTCCATTTTAGAAACATTTCTAAGGGTTATCTACCCTGATCTGTTGTTAGGTGATCAAAGTAATCATGGTGCCTGACAGTACCATTGGATATTGTCTGTCAACACATTACTGAAATAAGTATAGATAATGGTCTTGCATTAAGATGGCGACATTGGTCACTTTAATTGAAAGGATTAAAGGGGGCCAGCTGTCATGACATCCACTGAACATGTGATTTAAAGAACAGTTTTGATTGATTGATTGTGTTCTCATTTGGGATATTTATTATTATAAGGAAATAATTGAACACTTTTGAAAGGATTTGATATATATCGGTCAATTCAAAAAAAGGATTTAACAAAAAATGCTTTATCTTTACAAGCAAATTAAGTTGATATACCGAAATATATATTGGTTATAGCATTGAAATGTAAGACACCTTTACATTAAACACTTGTTCCCTAATTACTTGTAAAATATCTCGTTATCTTGGATTGTGCTAATTCTTGCTTCAGCTGATAGGCTGAACAACAAGTGTTGTATGGTCAATTAGAAAGTAAAAACTGTAGGGGGCTGTCAATCAGCTGACAGTTTACAAGTTCTAGAATCTCTTCTAGTAACCAAATCAATAATGAAGAATGGCAAACAGTTGTCTTAAGCATTGGTTAAAGTGATAAATTACTGGACAAGCCAAACAACTCACTTACACAGGCAAATTTCACTCACATCAATTTCATGTGAATATAAATGCATGTGAATCTCATGTGAAATCAAATTTCACCTTGAAATTCACATGAATTTCACCTCAAACGAGCTTATACGTGAAACTCATGTGAAATCAGTTTATGTGAAACTCACGTGAATCTCATGTGAAACTCATGTGAATTTCACCTGAAAATCACATAATTTTTTTTTCATGTGAAATTCACATTAATTTTTTAAATAGAATATTTCAAATAACATCTAAATTTTCAATTTTAATTAAAATCATGAAAAATTTCAATTTTTTTGTTGTAAATTTCACATGAAATTCATGTAAAAAATTTCACATCAGATTCATGTGAATCTCAATTTACATGAAATTCCCATGAAAATTTCACGTGAGTTTCATGTATTATCTCGATTGAGGTGAATCTCACGTGTAATTTTTCATGTGAATTTCATGTGAGATTCATGTGAAATTCATGTGAGCAAATTTTGCCTGTGTAATAGAACAGATTTATATAAAAAATTGATACAAAAATTTTTTGTAAAAAAATCAGCAAAGCAGTTTCTAGCAAACATTCTGTATGTATGTGCATGTCCCAAGTCAGAAGCCTGTGATTCAGTGTATGTCGTTTGTTGATGTGTTAAATATTTATTTTTCGTTTTTTTTTAACATAAATTTAAGGACATAAGTTTTCTCATTTGAATTGTTTTACATATGTCATTTCGTGTCCTTTTATAGCTGACTATGCGGAATGGACTTTGCTCATTGTTGAAGGCTGTACAGTGACTTATCAGTTGTTACAATTTCTGTTTCATTTGGTCAACTGTGCAGGGTTGTCTCATTGGCAAACATACCACATCTTCTTTTTTTATATGATTACTATTTCTCTTTTTTAAATCTTTAGTGAAAATGCGTTGCTGCAAGATTTAAAAAAACCTCTCCTATTTTGATTGATGGTAGTTTATATACCCTAGCTGTTAAAGATTACATTAGTTTATACATTCAACTTAATTGTTGATTGAAAATCTGCACATGCTTGGATCGATGTCAGATATCTGTTTAAAATTCAACTCTTTTTCTGTTTTTGTTTAAGAATTTAGATTTTTGTAGATGTAGTATATTTTCTTTTCAAAATTATCACTACCGTTGAGACCAAGTGAAAATGGATTTTTGACAGAATGCTGTTCTATACAGCAGGTGTATTGAACATTTGATTCCATTTTTTATCCAAGACAAATAAATATTGTTATTGTCTGGAAAGTATAAGCAGTCATATAATTGTACTTTAAACTATTTTCCATTCAGATTTATCAGTAGAATAAATAATTGATGGTAGAATTACATACTGCATTAAAAGCACCTGCAAGTTTATACATGATAATATGTGGAAATAAAACTTTTCAGATTATTTTCAAATTTGATTAAAATTTGTTGTAATATTTTCTCTTTACAGGGATTGATCAAAAAGCAACTGTAGAATTAAAGAGACCAAAGGCAGAGAATATAACATTGGGATCAGAAATACTTCTAAAATGTCAGATTACGGGAAACCCTGAGCCTACCTTTCTTTGGTACCATAACAAATTCAGGTAAAAAGGCAATTATTGTAAATTAAAATCAAATATTGCAAGCATTTATCATTACAATTTGGACCTGTCCAACTAGATTGAGAGATTAATTATTGCAATTTCAGGAAATGCTTTGATATACATCTATATAGGTCCCGATACAGAATGTGGGTTCTCAATGATAACTTCTGTCCATTATTGGCTTTGACATAAACCTAGGAATATAATTTCTTAATTTACAGCAGTTCAAAAAGTTTAACTGTACTATAGTACATAAAAATTCTCAAAACCTATGAAAAATCTTAACCCAGAATCTAAGCTTAATGAAAACAGGAAAATGAATGTCAACTTATGTGAATTTGAAGTATTTTCTGTCGGGATTACAGAAGAATGAACTTGATGCATGTGCCCTCAAGATATCAGGATGCTGGAAGATGTAATCAGATTAAATTGCAATTAATTTTATGACATGATTGCATTTTCATTTATTGATCTATTTGAAAGGGCACATGTATTTTACAATTATCAGTTTGAAAATCAAGAATCATGTTACCATTACGAAAAAAAACATAATTTTGTATTTTGAAATTATTTTTGTCATTAGTTCAGTATTAAGTCACGCTAAAGAAAAACTTTTAAATTAACTTGATTTCTACAATTATTCATGTAAATAAAGTGTGTTCAGCCTGCATCTATATCACAACAGGAGGATTGGAAAAGACAGGTTCTGTACAGGAAAAACTACCACAGTACCCAGTGATGTAAGATTATGTCTAAAATTCAATGTTACATCTTCAAAATAAGCCATTGTCCATGAATTAACTATATTAAAAATCTTATCTATTTAATTTTAACAACATTAGTTTAAACTTGTCTGTTAGCAAATTTCTTGTAGGTACAATAATTTTTTGTTGCTCTGTGACCCTATGCTAATAAGTCCCAAAATTTCAGTTTTGTTATTGTTTTTTTCCTTGAATATTTGAGTTTTTTTTTGTTTAAATTTTTTAGATGTGGTGCATTATCTGTTAAATTGTGGTGCTTTATTTGTAATTTATCATAGTTTGGTTGCATAATTCTTTTTTAAAGCATCTGTTTTCAAAAGTTTGATAAAATAACTTTAATACCTTGAATTCTTTTGCAATTAAAATATGAGGTGCAAAAACTGAAGTGATATCAGAGTAACTTAAATTGCACCTAGTTATAGTTATAATTTATGATGGTGTTTCTGTCTGCTGGCTTTATCCCCTGTAGATCATGGATGGCTCAACAAGGTGTCAGTATAACTAATAAAATACTCATAAAATCTACTGAGGCTTTCAAAATTTAAAACATTTTATGCATTTGGGCTAATTTTTTGATATCCTATTTACTTTGGCTTTAACTACAGGTAAAAGCTTAGGTATTTTGTCTGGTGTCAGGTTACTGCCATGTTGATCGATGCTATAAAAACACAGTTATATGGACATTTAATGTGTTTTCTGCAATAAAATTTGTCTTTATGAGCAGAAAAAGATGAATTTATATCAAATTTGCATGAAATTGTGTGATAATTTTATAAATCCCTATTTAAAATCAATGATTGGATCATTGATGTTTTAAAGATTTTAGCAGTGTTTACTGAGAAAACTTATAAAAAAGATGGACTATAAAGATAGAGAGAAAAATTGAAAATCATATACATGATAAGCTTCTAATAGATAAACTATTTGTATCTAATCCCAAACTCATTTTATTTTAATGGAGGAATTATATCAAAGAGTTTCCATATTTCTATCAATTTCTGAGGATAAATTAAAATGATTCGAAAAATATTGTTTACATTGAAGTTGCAGCAGTCAAAAAAAGGTAAAAAAAATGGCATACTGTAAAACATGGTATGGTACGATGGTATGGTATGTGGTATGGTATGATGGTATGGTACGAATACCATCATACCATGGTATACATGAATGGTACCATGGTATGGTATGATGGTATGGTACAAATTACTATACCATGGTACAAATTATTATGCTATGGTATGAAGCATGGTATGGTTTTTCAAAAGAGGAAATTTTGAAAAGTTAATAAACCTATTCTTAAACAGGATTTTATTAAATATCTGTTTTCTTTCTTTCTTTTTTGACCTTTTCCAAAACAAACTTTTTTTTTCAATGAGAAACAGGAACAAGAATTTTGGTTGAAAAACAATGTAAACAAAATATTCATTGGTTCAATTTTAAAATCTATGATCATTTCAAAAAACATTATCAATGCTAATGAGCATATATATGTATATGCTTGGGTGGGTTTGGATGACTTTTAAATAAAACAGGGATTTAGCTGGTTGAGGAGTGGCCACTCCTGTTAACTTTGGGATAAACTATAGATAGGAGACAGTAATGAACTACATTGGTTAGAGGTATAGGGCGAGGGTTGAGATCTCACAAAACATGCTTAACACTGCCACATTTGTTGCACCTGTAACAAGTCTGGAACCTGTTCTCTAGTCTTGTTTTTTAAAAATTTTGGTTCATTTATATGTTTTGGAGTGTATTGTCACGTTTATTTTATATGAACTAGTACACATTTTTGTTCAGAAAACGTCCATATAACTTCTAACCCCACCCCCTTTTTGAAGTTAAATTATTGCTCCCTTAGGAGCCAGCTTCAGCTTGCCTCCTGGTGCAAGATTTTTTCACTGTGTAAGCGACTTTTTTTGTTTACCTTGGACTGTTTTCTACTCTCTGGTCGGGTTGTTGTTTCTTTGACACATTCCTCATTTCCATTCTAAATTTTATGAAGGATTTACTATACTCAAAGGCAGTTACATATATGCTGTTTATGTCACTCCTTTGAGCAAGCACCGTAAAGAAAGAAATGGATAGCAAATTTAATGTGATTAGCGTGAATCTTAAAATTCTTGTAAACTACAGGTACATGTAAGATCAGTTCTCAGGGACAAATTATGTCCAAAAACACTTTAAGTGTCTAGTAACAAATTACAGGAATCCCATTTTCATATAAACAGTAAACAACATTTCAAATTTTAACAGAACAGATGACAGCCAGTGAGTTGAAAACAGTTAACAGTTTAATTTTGTCTCAAATAACAGTTAAAAACACAAAAGCAAAAACCGGTTAACACAAAAAGGTATTGCCCCGCCCCCCCCCCCCCACCCTCCATGCCAAGAAATTGCCACCGTTGAAATTCTGCAAACACCCCATAGAGCAAATTACATGGATGATTAATATTGACCATTTGGTATATGGCTGTGTTCTAAGCGACACGTACATGAAGGTCATAAATTAATTTCTTCAATGAAATCAAATCTTTAGCTACTAATGACTGCCGTAGGGGGTCGACCGGAATTTTTAGCGAGGATTTCTTGGCATGGAGTAACAGATAGAAAACTCAGGGTTAGAATTCATAGAACAGAAAAGGGGCAGTGGCAAATATTTCATGTATATTTTGAACACGGAGAGAATTTACCTGCACCTTTTGCCAAAAAAAAAAATTTCTTTTTCTTATTTGTGCCTTCCGACTTTATGTTTTGAATTGTAGTTTCACTTTCCATATTCGGTATTTATTCAAATGTAAGCTCCACATGGTATAAATCACGTGATGCAGGAATATAATATCTTGGAGTTAGACTATTTCTTTCCTTTCGGGTGGAGACTCCAAGCAAACAACATGCATCTGTATAACGGCACTGTAGATTTTCGTATTAAATAAAGGCTTTTCGTATTAAATAAAGAAAGTTGCCGGTCCGGTACATGAATAGATTGGTTAGAAAGCAAGGTTTTAATTTTAATTAGATTCGAAAGCTTAATTCGAGGGTTGAAAATAGAGAGCACAAATAAAAAGGGGGGGGGGGGGTCCACAGGGAATATTTGTATCTTATGAACTCTATATTTGAAAGGGTTATTTTTTTATGTAATTAAAAAAGAGAAAAACAAATATAGGACAAATTGTGATTGGTCTTTCTTCCTTTCTCCCATGCCAAGAAATTGCCTCCGTTGAAATTCTGCAAACACCCCATAGAGCAAATTACATGGATGATTAATATTGACCATTTGGTATATGGCTGTGTTCTAAGCGACACGTACATGAAGGTCATAAATTAATTTCTTCAATGAAATCAAATCTTTAGCTACTAATGACTGCCGTAGGGGGTCGACCGGAATTTTTAGCCAGGATTTCTTGGCATGTTATAGGTCATTATGTTGATCATTTTCTTATACTTATAGTTCAAAATCAGTCTACATATATAAAGGATACTACATCGTTCATTAATATCATTGAGAAATTAGAACCTATGGCAAAGTTGACCATTGACAGAAGGTTATGCAATAAAACTTTAACTACATTATCTAGATTATCATCAAAAGATATGCAGTACTTCCCAAAATTTCAAAGAATAATTGACAGCCATTTATAATGTGTCAGAACAGGAAATTATATCTATCTTATCTTGTTATCTGAGATGTTTAAATTGAGTTTTCTCTTGTTTTCTGTTCACAGCTTTATACATGTAAGTGATAGTCTATCTGGTTTGTCTACATCTATTTCATAAAATATTATTTTAATAAATAAAACATATATATAATGTCAACAAATTAAAACAAAATCATAGTTCATATTACCTAAATTAATTTTTCAAAATTTCCTACTTCAAAAAACCATACCATGCTTCATTCTATCAAGTTATACCATGGTATAATAATTTGTACCATGGTATAGGAATTCGTACCATGGTATAGGAATTTGTACCATACCATCATACCATACCATGGTATGATGGTATTCGTACCATACCATCATACCATAACACATACCATACCATCATACCATACCATGTTTTACAGTATGCCAAAAAAAATGTCACACAAGGCTTATTTCACAAAAAAAAGTGTGTGCAATTTGACTTTACTCTATTAAATAATATACGTTTGTATCTCTTCATACTCATTTTCAACTTTTCCATGTCATAATATCCTACTCCTACACCTATTTGGAGTAATTAAAGGAATGATGTAATCACCTTTCCTAACTGCCCAATGTTATATTGAGTAATTACAGGAATGATGTAATCACCTTTCCTAACTGCCCAATGTTATATTGAGTAATTAAAGGAATGATGTAATCACCTTTCCTAACTGCCCAGTGTTATATTCAAACAGAATAAATTTAGTAAAAATGGTTTAATTCACTATGTTGGCTAATGTATCTCACCAGCTGTTTATTGTCAGATTTTATGAAGGTCAGTTGTAGAGTGTATGACCACACATACTTAGGCCCATGATACATTATATCTATCAAGAAGATAGAGATTTACATGTTTAAGTAGATTATTTATGTTATAGTTATCATGGCAGAGAAGTGGATATAATCTGTGGCTATAGTCAGCCTATGATGTTTTGGTGATAAATCTCCATCCCTATTAATTTCTTTGCTCAAGAAAGATACATTCTAGATGTTAGGATAAACCTTTCATTGCATATTTTAAAACATTAAATTTTGTTTTTCAGTTATATATCTTGGTCAGAGGCCATGTTCTGCTTTTTTTACCCCCCCCCCCCCCCCCCCCCCAAAAAAAAAAAAAAAAAAAATTAAAAATATAGACAAAACTATTTGCAACAATAAATTTGAACAATAGATTTGAAAATTTTCTTTTCCTGAGGAAACTGTCAGGCATTCTTGATAAGAATACCAGTAACTGGTACAAATAGAGTATTTTGTGCCCCTGTGCCTCATGTGCCAATCATCCATTAGGGCAAATTGATATCTTTTCATTTATTTCTGTGGAAGAGGCAACACGAAGTTGACCCCAAACAGTGTCAAGTGTCTGTATATCTATAAACTGTGATAATGTAGAGCAGTTTTAGAGAGCAGCTCAAACAAAATACTTTTATGAACTGGCAAACTTCACATGAAAAGCCACAAGTACTTTTTACAATATTTATTTTAGTCACATTTCTGACAAACCTTTTTGTCTTTATCAATGAGTTGTGGAAAGAAAATTTTTGGCAAGTACAGAAATAATCTAGACTTTGGAATTTCTGTAGGGAAAATGTGTATCTCAAGGCACTGGCCTAGGTCAGTTACAACCACATCCAATCTTTGGTCAATCTGAAGATTGTTTTTAATTAAAATAGCATTCTCTGGCATTGGTCATTTCAAGTTGTTTTTAACAAGTAACCTCATCATGACCTTGGTCAATTTAATTAAAAACATAACCCAGACATATACCTGATGGTTTTTCAGACCACCTTACCACTCAGGTCATCTCAGATGAAATTATTTATCATGTGCCATGGCCAAGCTTGACAGAATATATATATAACCTGTGAAAATTATATACTTAATGTAAACTTCATCACAAAATGTATGACTTCTGACATCTCAAAGCTGCCATTATCTCTTCTTGTAATTAAATTATACCACAAAACATTAAGGTTTACTGGTCACTGGTGAAAACTTAATATTGATTGATCTTATATATATTGTTGGATAAGGTTGCATTCTCCCTTGTTTTTTATATCAGTTTTCTTATTTTGGGATTTGACTGCCTTTTTTATCACATGTTGTCTGATGGGAAAAGATAGGCTTTTATCACCACTTAGTCCACTTAACCACCCTGGCGGATGTTCAGCTTCTGTTTTTGGTATTTTATTGTGTGAGTTACATTTCAGACAACAAACAGTTAAGTGTAAAACGTTGCTTCTCTGTATTCTTCATGAATTTTTCCAGCACCAGCTTATTACATGTACTTGGAATCATTGACAGAATATTGGTAACTGATTTCTAGGTCCATTAAGTGGCTTATTAATTAGAAAAAAAATCATTTCGTTGCACTTTTAGATCTAATCTGTTTTATGCCAAGACTTTAGATGATTAATACATGCTCCTTTGAGCCTCTAGTTTGTTATCCAGATTTGATAGTTTCTACACTACATGCAGCCTTACCCATTCATTATCTTAGTAATAACCTGCTTTTTGCATTGCTTTCATATTTTGTTTTTGGAAACTCAATAATTTCCCTTGCTCTCTCCTGTCATTTTCTGTACACACAGAGGAGATGAAATTCATTAGTTTATACCAAACTCATCTAGTTGTCTTTTGTTGTAAGTTATAAAATAATTGTTCCACTGTATTATCAGTTTATTACTAGAATACCATCTTAGAGGCATTAATTAATTTTCATTCCCTTGATATTAAGATTATGTTTACACATGTTTGGTGTAAGGTACTAGATGATGTCTGAATATTCAATGAAAATAATTAGAAATCAACCCAGGGCAGTGCTTAGGGTTTTATCCTTAAAAATAAAGGACTATAAATCTTGATTATTACAATCACAAAGTTACTAAAAAAGAAAACATAAAATACCATCAACCCCATCTTATAATTTATAGTTGATGTTGATAAACAAAGCTTGAATCTTTTGGTTTTTTTGTCAGTTATTTTGTCTTCTTACTTAATGACTATTATCAAACTAGCATATCCCTGTATTGTGCTTTGGTCAACCAGTCCTGTGGTCAGTTTTGCTTTCATTCTGTCATTGAATGGTCAGTGATTGATGAAATATATGAAATTTTATCTTTGCAGTAAAAGTGATCTTGTTCTAAATGATGTCTGGTTTCCATTCAAACTAGAATTCTGAAATGTGCATTAAATACAGTTGCATGGAAGCAATTGAAAATGTTTAAATTATGTTTGACATTTTGTTAAGGAGTCCTGTCTTGGATTAAAGTTGTTTATATAATGACAGTACATACACCCAGCTGTAAGGACCAATTACCTTCTTCTGGGGGGAAGATGTTGTATAAATCATAATAATGGAGCTAATTTGTCAAACTGCCACTACTGGTAGAGCAAATGATGTGCAGAGCTTTATCCACTTTTACACTGCATAAATGTTTTGATAGGGAACAAAACTGTGGGAATTTGTAAAAATAATCAAGCAATTAAGGTAATTGTATTTGTTCCTAGGTTTATATCCCATAAGCAAGATATAGTGTTAAGTATTGGTAGTATTATACAAAATCTATAAAAAATCTGTATGTTTCACAGTTTGTGAGATATTGCACTATAAAAAAGCTATTTGAATGTTGTTAAACAGCATGCCATGACAAACAATCTCGCTCTTAAATTGCTAATAACCAGGACTATTCAGTGCAGTACACTATTTATTATTATAAAGTTCAGGCTAATTTTTCAGCTAATTGTTCAGATATTTTCATGCTTCTTGAGAATTGAAGTTTCTTCCTTGGTTTCAGTCAATTTAAATTGAAGTAGTATTTTCTTCTGGTTCATAAATTTCAATGTCTGGTTTTTCAAAGCTGATGAGAATGTTCGAAATATTAAAGATATTTCATTCAGTGTACTGATATTCTAAGTGTACATAGTGTACATAGTATTAGCTGCAACAGGGTTGGTTACAATACTATAATATAACTCATATTGAGGCTGTGACATTTTATCTCAACATACTGTTGCACAATATCCAAATTGTATTATATGCGGTGACATGTTGATTTTTGGCAAACACAACTTTTTTTAACATGCATTGAACTCCTCATTATTGACCGTTGGACTATAAGCTGAATAATCTATCTATTTCAATGTTGACCACTGGGTGATAAACAAGCAACAATCTATCTATCTGTCTATCTCAATGTTGACTACTGGGTGTTAAGCAGACCACAATCTATTTATCTGTCTATCTTGATGTTGACCTGCCTATCTGTGCTCTTGAGCCCAACCAGAAGAATTATATTACCTTATTTAGTGTTTCAATTATTATCTTCCTCCAATGGCTGTTGACCCACCTGGCCTTTATGTTTTATTCTGTACACCCAGAACTACTCTCTGTCTAGACTTTGTACCTGATAGATAGTAAAACAGAAGTTTTCAAACATGAAGTTTGAAAAATGTTTTTATAAATATGGATTAGTGCACATTAATAAAGATTTACTTACAGATATTTTTTGGCTCCAGCTGTTGAATTATGGTATAAAATATGTGTTTCTAGAACAGTGTTCAGTCATTATCACTGTTGCTATATGATTGTATGTCTATATTATAAATGTCTTTTTCCTTGGCCTGACAGAATCTATACATCACATGAAAATTGCTAGAATTCGAGTCTGACAGATTTAAATCATTCTGGTTACTGTTTGTACACACTTGCAGTAACAACATACCGACATGTCCTAACATTTGTTATATTGAACATTGCAGCATGTTTTTAGGAGAAGGATGGTTTCTTCAGGTTATATTGAAGTTTCAGCATGTTTTTAGGAGAAGGATGGTTTCCTCAGGTTATATTGAAGTTTCAGCATGTTTTTAGGAGAAGGATGGTTTCTTCAGGTTATATTGAAGTTGCAGCATGTTTTAGGAGAAGGATGGTTTCTTCAGGTTATATTGAAGTTTCAGCATGTTTTTAGGAGAAGGATGGTTTCTTCAGGTTATATTGAAGTTTCAGCATGTTTTTAGGAGAAGGATGGTTTCTTCAGGTTATATTGAAGTTTCAGCATGTTTTTAGGAGAAGGATGGTTTCTTCAGGTTATATTGAAGTTGCAGCATGTTTTAGGAGAAGGATGGTTTCTTCAGGTTATATTGAACATTGCAGCATGTTTTTAGGAGAAGGATGGTTTCTTCAGGTTATATTGAAGTTTCAGCATGTTTTTAGGAGAAGAATGGTTTCTTCAGGTTATATTGAAGTTTCAGCATGTTTTAGGAGAAGGATGGTTTCCTCAGGTTATATTGAAGTTGCAGCATGTTTTTAGGAGAAGGATGGTTTCTTCAGGTTATTTTAAAGTTTTAGCATGTTTTAAGAAGAAGGATGGTTTCTTCAGGTTATATTGAAGTTTCAGCATGTTTTTAGGAGAAGGATGGTTTTCTTGGGTTATATTGAAGTTGCAGCATGTTTTTAGGAGAAGGATGGTTTCCTCAGGTTATATTGAAGTTGCAGCATGTTTTTAGGAGAAGGATGGTTTCTTCAGGTTATATTGAAGTTGCAGCATGTTTTTAGGAGAAGGATGGTTTCTTCAGGTTATATTGAAGTTGCAGCATGTTTTTAGGAGAAGGATGGTTTCTTCAGGTTATATTGAAGTTTCAGCATGTTTTTAGGAGAAGGATGGTTTCCTCAGGTTATATTGAAGTTGCAGCATGTTTTTAGGAGAAGGATGGTTTCTTCAGGTTATATTGAAGTTTCAGCATGTTTTTAGGAGAAGGATGGTTTCCTCAGGTTATATTGAAGTTGCAGCATGTTTTTAGGAGAAGGATGGTTTCTTCAGGTTATATTGAAGTTTCAGCATGTATTTAGGAGAAGGATGGTTTCTTCAGGTTATATTGAAGTTGCAGCATGTTTTTAGGAGAAGGATGGTTTCTTCAGGTTATATTGAAGTTTCAGCATGTTTTTAGGAGAAGGATGGTTTCCTCAGGTTATATTGAAGTTTCAGCATGTTTTTAGGAGAAGGATGGTTTCTTCAGGTTATATTGAAGTTTCAGCATGTTTTTAGGAGAAGGATGGTTTCTTCAGGTTATAATGAAGTTTCAGCATGTTTTTAGGAGAAGGATGGTTTCCTCAGGTTATATTGAAGTTTCAGCATGTTTTTAGGAGAAGGACGGTTTTCTTGGGTTATATTGAAGTTGCAGCATGTTTTTAGGAGAAGGATGGTTTCTTCAGGTTATATTGAAGTTTCAGCATGTTTTTAGGAGAAGGATGGTTTCCTCAGGTTATATTGAAGTTTCAGCATGTTTTTAGGAGAAGGATGGTTTCTTCAGGTTATATTGAAGTTTCAGCATGTTTTTAGGAGAAGGATGGTTTCTTCAGGTTATATTGAAGTTTCAGCATGTTTTTAGGAGAAGGATGGTTTCCTCAGGTTATATTGAAGTTTCAGCATGTTTTTAGGAGAAGGATGGTTTCTTCAGGTTATATTGAAGTTTCAGCATGTTTTTAGGAGAAGGATGGTTTGCTCAGGTTATATTGAAGTTGCAGCATGTTTTTAGGAGAAGGATGGTTTCTTCAGGTTATATTGAAGTTTCAGCATGTTTTTAGGAGAAGGATGGTTTCCTCAGGTTATATTGAAGTTGCAGCATGTTTTTAGGAGAAGGATGGTTTCCTCAGGTTATATTGAAGTTGCAGCATGTTTTTAGGAGAAGGATGGTTTCTTCAGGTTATATTGAAGTTTCAGCATGTTTTTAGGAGAAGGATGGTTTCTTCAGGTTATATTGAAGTTTCAGCATGTTTTTAGGAGAAGGATGGTTTTCTTGGGTTATATTGAAGTTGCAGCATGTTTTTAGGAGAAGGATGGTTTCCTCAGGTTATATTGAAGTTGCAGCATGTTTTTAGGAGAAGGATGGTTTCTTCAGGTTATATTGAAGTTGCAGCATGTTTTTAGGAGAAGGATGGTTTCTTCAGGTTATATTGAAGTTGCAGCATGTTTTTAGGAGAAGGATGGTTTCTTCAGGTTATATTGAAGTTTCAGCATGTTTTTAGGAGAAGGATGGTTTCCTCAGGTTATATTGAAGTTGCAGCATGTTTTTAGGAGAAGGATGGTTTCTTCAGGTTATATTGAAGTTTCAGCATGTTTTTAGGAGAAGGATGGTTTCCTCAGGTTATATTGAAGTTGCAGCATGTTTTTAGGAGAAGGATGGTTTCTTCAGGTTATATTGAAGTTTCAGCATGTATTTAGGAGAAGGATGGTTTCTTCAGGTTATATTGAAGTTGCAGCATGTTTTTAGGAGAAGGATGGTTTCTTCAGGTTATATTGAAGTTTCAGCATGTTTTTAGGAGAAGGATGGTTTCTTCAGGTTATATTGAAGTTTCAGCATGTATTTAGGAGAAGGATGGTTTCTTCAGGTTATATTGAAGTTTCAGCATGTATTTAGGAGAAGGATGGTTTCTTCAGGTTATATTGAAGTTTCAGCATGTTTTTAGGAGAAGAATTGTTTCTTCAGGTTATATTGAAGTTGCAGCATGTTTTTAGGAGAATTGTTTCTTCAGGTTATATTGAAGTCAGTGCAAATATGAATTGACACAACTTTGCTATTTTCAGTAAGATATCATGTATTTATGTAATCATAATTGTAAAATATGTATACATTTAAAAATTATGCCTGTTGTATTGAATGCACATGTTTACAATTTTTGAAGGGGAATTGTCAGTACAATTTGCTGCAGTGAAATTGTTTCCAAATTTTTCATTAATTCCAAATGTATATAATGCCATGAAAATATTTCCTACTTTGAATATGTAGATGTATGTCAAATGGTATTCTTCTTTGTCGCAACACATTCCATTTATTCATTTCTATAATACTTTGAATATATTGGATACCATATTTAATGCTTTGATATTAAAATATCTACAAATATGTAAAAACATTTTTTAATTGCAAGGGTATTTAAAAGTTATAATATCCATGATTTATGATTTATTTTTGACTTTTTGCAAATAAATGATAAGAAATATACACATTCTTATATCAACATTAATCATGTCAATTCTTCTCATTTATTTGATAGTAAAAAAGTTTGAGAATTGATATATTTTCTTTACTTATTAACATAGCCATTTAACACAACCTCATTAGTATTAAACTAATCTGTAAAATTAATGTAAAAGATCATAAGTAATTGATGACTTGATAAACTTTATATATCTACTTTGATGTAGATAAAATTGATAAACCAAGCTTCACACATCATAGGCCAGGTATGGTAAAAACATTTCATGTTGATTTTGTGCCATCTATCCTACTGTCACCTCACCAAGCATGAAATTACTTTTATTGGCTTCCAAATGCTGTTGATGAGTGTTTAATTACATGTCTTAAAGTATCAAACGCTAGTAATTACAGTGACTTGACTGATAGTGTTGCTATCCAACAATTGCAATTCATTCAAAATTTTGACCAAATTGCAATTTGTTTTATTAAACCAAATTGTTCAACTGGTCAGAAATTTGAACAAATTGTTCAGTCAAAATGTGAAAGTGCAAGGTGATAAAATAAATCATACTTACAATCCTATAAGACTTTAACTCCACTGTGTTGGTGTTGTTTTTAAATTAGTTTATCAATCTGTATAGTTATATATAGCTATTACCATACTAAAGGTGAACTGTTTTATTTGTAATTGCTATAAAAATGTCCAAACTAAGCTTTTATATAGTTTTTCTTTCAAAATGTATTCTATATTCATAAGAATCACACAGTATATGAATAAAAACATCATATTCAGTAAAATAATTTGTAAAATTGCAATATATTTGTAGGAAGGGGAGATAATCTTTTTTGGTTTCAAAAAGTCTTTATTCAAAAGAATAGTATTTTAGGTTATTTCCCAAAGGAAACTTATCAATAGCATATTGTTATTTCACATATAGTTTACTGAATATATGATGTATTATTTTAAATGATATATGATTCTTATAAATATAAAATCCTTTTCGAAAGAAAAACTATATAAAAGCTTAGTTTGGACATTTTTATAGCAATTCAAAATAAAATAGTTGACCTTTAGTATGGTAATGGCTATAATATAACATATATGATATAATATAATTATACCAATTGCAACTCATTCAAAATTTTGACCAAATTGCAATTTGTTTTATTAATCCAAATTGTTCAGCTGGTCAAAAATTTGAACAAATTGTTCAGTCAAAATGTGAAAGTGCAAGGTGATAAAATAAAATATACTTACAATCCTATAAGCCTTTAACTCCACTGTATTGATATATTATATCATATATGTTATATTATAGCCATTACCATACTAAAGGTCAACTATTTTATTTTGAATTGCTATAAAAATGTCCAAACTAAGCTTTTATATAGTTTTTCTTTCGAAAAGGATTTTATATTTATAAGAACCATATATCATTTAGAATAATACATCATATATTCAGTAAACTATATGTGAAATAACAATATGCTATTGATAAGTTTCCTTGGAAAAATAACCTAAAATACTATTCTTTTGAATAAAGACTTTTTGAAACCAAAAAAGATTATCTCCCCTTCCTACAAATATATTGCAATTTTACAAATTATTTTACTGAATATGATGTTTTTATTCATATACTGTGTGATTCTTATGAATATAGAATACATTTTGAAAGAAAAACTATATAAAAGCTTAGTTTGGACATTTTTATAGCAATTACAAATAAAACAGTTCACCTTTAGTATGGTAATAGCTATATATACCTATACAGATTGATAAACTAATTTACTGTGCTTATCCAGTGACCTTTGGGGTATCACAATAGCAATGGCTCAAACAGTTTACCAAATTGCAGTTAGATTTCTTCTCCAACTAACTGATTAACTGGTAAAATATTTTAGCAGATTGCTCAAGTGAAATGTTGTTAGTATGAAGTGAGTGCTGTAAAATCAAAAGTAATACTTACCATCCAGATCCAGTTAGTTGATATCTTTGTCATTTGTTTCAAACACAAAAATGACTTACTATAGTATGAGTCACTGAATAAGAAGGTCTAATTTTGACATGGAAACTTCTATCATAAATAGATTTTATAAATAAATAGTTGAAAACATTGTTTTGTAAGTCTATAATTTATAGCTCCGTTTTCCAACAACAAGTTAGTGCATAATTGTAATTGGGATTTTTTTTTCTAAAGCAATTACTTATCTGCTACCATTAAAGGGAAATAATTTACATTACTAAAAATCAGCAAAATGTTGTCACAATTTTTGTCTGACAAATATCAACTTTCCTCATTTAATTTGTTTGTAACATTACTTTTATGATTATTAAACTTTCATCCTCTGTTTTGAAAAGAAACAATGAAATTTATTTTTAAGATGATTAAAATTTTGAAAAAAATTGTAGGCAAAATCAGAAGCCAGGTATCATTGATTAATTTTTTAGTGTACAATAACTCAATAAAAATTATTTCCCTTTAATGCCAGCAGATCAGTAATTTGTATAGAAAATATTATACGATTCATAATTACACAATAACTTTGTCTTAGAAGACAAAGCTATAAAATATACATCTACAAAACAATGGTTTGAACTATTTATTTATAAAATCTATTTATGATAGAAGTTTCCATGTCAAAATTAGACCTTCTTATTCAGTGACTCATACTATAGTAAGTCATTTTTGTGTTTGAAACAAATGACAAAGATATCAACTAACTGGATCTGGATGGTAAGTATTACTTTTGATTTCACAGCACTCACTTCATACTAACAACATTTCACTTGAGCAATCTGCTATAACATTTTACCAGTTGATCAGTTAGTTGGAGAAGAAATCTAACTGCAATTTGGTAAACTGTTTTGGCCATTGCTATTGTGATACCCCAAAGGTCACTGGATAAGCACTGTAAAAATAACATCAACACAGTGGAGTTAAAGTCTTATAGGATTGTAAGTATGATTTATTTTATCACCTTGCACTTTCACATTTTGACTGAACAATTTGTTCAAATTTCTGACCAGTTGAACAATTTGGTTTAATAAAACAAATTGCAATTTGGTCAAAATTTTGAATGAATTGCAATTGTTGGATAGCAACACTATCAGTCAAGTCACTGTAATTGCTATAAAAATGTCCAAACTAAGCTTTTATATAGTTTTTCTTTCGAAAAGTATTCTATATTCATAAGAATCACACATTAAGTGAATAAAAACATTTCATATTCAGTAAAATATTTGTGAAATTGCAATATGTTTGTAGGAAGGGGAGATAATCTTTTTTGGTTTCAAAAAATCTTTATTCAAAAGAATAGTATTTTAGGTTATCTCCACAAGGAAACTTATCAATAGCATATTGTTATTTCACACATATTTCACTGAATATATGATGTATTATTTTAAATGATATATGATTCTTATAAATATAAAATCCTTTTCAAAAGAAAAACTATATAAAAGCTTAGTTTGGACATTTTCATAGCAATTAAAAATAAAAAGGATTTTATATTTATAAGAATCATATATCATTTAAAATAATACATCATATATTCAGTAAAATATGTGTGAAATAACAATATGCTATTGATAAGTTTCCTTGTGGAGATAACCTAAAATACTATTCTTTTGAATAAAGATTTTTTGAAACCAAAAAAGATTATCTCCCCTTCCTACAAACATATTGCAATTTCACAAATATTTTACTGAATATGAAATGTTTTTATTCACATAATGTGTGATTCTTATGAATATAGAATACTTTTCGAAAGAAAAACTATATAAAAGCTTAGTTTGGACATTTTTATAGCAATTAAAAATAAAACAGTTCACCTTTAGTATGGTAATGGCTATAATATAGCTATACAGATTGATAGACCGATTTAAAAATACCATCAATAAAGTGGAGTTAAAGTCTTATAGGATTGTAAGTATATTTTATTTTATCACCTTGCACTTTCAGTCTTGACTGTGGTTTTCTACAGCAGTTGGTTCAAATTTCTGACCAGTTGAACAATTTGGTTTCATAAAACAAATTGCAATTTGGTCAAAATTTTGAATGAATT
Organism: Mytilus galloprovincialis; assembly: GCF_965363235.1. NCBI lineage: Eukaryota > Metazoa > Mollusca > Bivalvia > Mytilida > Mytilidae > Mytilus > Mytilus galloprovincialis. The sequence goes on from NC_134840.1 coordinate 17,600,152, forward strand.
GAAATTGGTGGATAGCAACACTTACAGTCAAGTCACTGTAATGAGATTTAATTGTAATGTCTAGATAGATTGGAAAACTAATGTAGTGAATCTGAAAAGGTCAAAAATTTAAATGTAATAAAAGTATTAGATCAATTTTTGGCATTGGTTAGGATAAGTGATTAGCATTACAGACTTTCTGAAATCAGTCTGTATTTTCACTGCTGTTTGATGTGATGACTCCTACTCCAAAGAAGCTGTTTTATAGCTTGTTTAACCTCTGTTCATGTGTCTGGATCTATACTTTCTCTTTGCTGAAAGCTTATATAATCTCACATTTTGGTGACATTTTTCTAAGTTGCTTCCAGTCATACCTTCATGATATATGCTGTAATTGGATTAGCTTGCAGCACATCTTGTTTCCTTGCATGTGTTGTATAATTGTGTCTATAGTTTGCCTTATGTCAAAATTTTCTTTACTTAGGGTGGAGCCTCTAGTTTTCTGTTGTTGTTTTGTCAGATTATCTTATATCTTTGTTGATAAAATTTGTTTTATAAAATTCAAATCTTTGTACTAATCATTTCTAGACATATAAACCTTGATGTGACTGATAATCAAGAAAAGTTGTAGAATGGTAGGTCCAGAATATTAAGGGCTAAAATGCTTTGGTTTTGGTCAAAACACTTAAACATAATATTGCATGCCTACTTTACAACAGTATTAGATATTGCAGGTCTTAAAAAATCTCATCCTTATCAAAGTAAGTCTTGTTTCTGGGTGAAACATTTCTGACTCACATTCGGTACTGTTGACTATAGCAGGGACTTTGAGCTGTTGACCTATCAGGGACTATGAGTTTTTGACTACAGTTCTCGTGATTCTAAATAGGCCTGTTTCTTTTGGTCTCAAAAGTTGAAACTCATGGAACCTTAACAAATAAAGGATGATACATATTGCAGGTTTTGTGCCATAAATCCAGTTTTATTTCAACAATACACTTAAATGATTTTCTTGATCCATGGAGTTGATAAAGTTTTGCTGCTATTAACCTATTGTTTATGTGAGTTTTGGTGTTAAGTATAATTGATATTTCCTGTTCTCGACAGGTCCAACTGTAGCTATCTTGGTACACTTCCAGTAATGTTGAAAAGCAAGACAAGATCAGTCCACAGAGAGGCCATAAACTGTCATTTTTCCATTATAGCATTTGATAGCTATATGAAAAGCCACAAGCTTTATTTATTGAAATGTCTTATACTTTTGTATACTTATTTGTCATTATGTAAACAACACTTCATAAATTATGTTAAAAAATCCACCAGACAAATGAGTTGACATATAAGTGTCTTAACTTGACACAGGAACAAACTGTTATCATTAAAACTAGACCTTGTCACATAATTTATTTTTGTTGTTTTTTTTTAGCTAACTATTCTAAATAAATAATAAACAAAGAAAATGTTGCTACAAAACATTTTTTTATAATTCTTTTTGGTGGGGAAATAATACAGCTGCTACTTCTTTATTTTTTTGCATCCTCCAGTTCTTTCTGACAAAGGTCAGTTTGTTACAAGCATAGTGAGGCACACATCATTCCAGCTGTTTTATGTAAGCACCATTTTTTTTTGGTAAAAATAGAATAGTATCAGAACCAAAAAACATTCTTATTTCTTAAATGTTCTATCTGTCTCTTCTTCTGGTATTTTATTTGGCTACAAGAATTAATAACTTAGTCAGGCCATTCATTACAATTTGGAAATTAGTATGGCGTTCATTATCACTGAACTAGTATATATTTGTTTAGGGGCCAGCTGAAGGACGCCTCTGGGTGCGGGAATTTCTCGCTACATTGAAGACCTGTTGGTGACCTTCTGCTGTTGTTTTTTTTTCAATGGTCGGGTTGTTGTCTATTTGGCACATTCCCCATTTCCATTCTCAATTTTATTAGGAGACGGTACCCGGTACTTTTACCCTCCTATGCTATTGACAAGTACCGCCAAAATGTAGGAATTTTTATATAAGATATTCATGGAATAAATTGAAAAGTACCACCTAGAAAAGTGGAAAGTACCAGTCAACATGAAAGATAATGAAACCCCTGCTTAGTAACCCTATTTAGCCTTCCATCTATGCTTGCAGACCTTATTTGGAACTATCAAGTAAGGAACTTTATATACATATAATATTTGTCAAAGATTTCTTATTTGTCACCTGCTTTTTGTAATAACTCGTCAAACCATTAATGTTATGACAGATTAACTTGGAGAATAAGACATTTTTCACAGAAAATCGAGTGATAACTGTCACCCTAACTCATTGTGAACACTACCACATATATGATATATTTAAAGCATTATGGATTTATGAATCTGTTTTTTTTTTGTATAATATTGTAAACCATTGGTTGCCTTCAGCTGAATTTGTTCATCTTCAGCTAAATAAAAGTTGCCTAATAGAAATTAAACAATAAAATATAGACCTAAGATGAAAAAATTATGTTTGTTTAGCAATTTAGCAATTTATTTCAGCATCCACAGGATATGTCATTGCTAAATCTTATGTAACTATTTCTCATTTGATTTTTCAACAATTTGGGTCCATCTCTCTAATTTATATTGAAACAAGTTTTTTTTTTTAAACCTGTTGTCATCTATTTACCTTCATTGTCAAATAATCCATAATACATTTCTTGTTACACATGAATTAAAGTGCAGCGTTGCTAGAACAAGAATATATTGCAGAAGATGCATCTAGCAGACAATAAACTGTAATCATTAAATCTAAATTGAAATAGTAAATTTCAATAAACAAATGAGTTATATTGTAATTTACTGCACTAGATGAACGGAGGACAGGAAATAACCACGTTTGGAAACTTTGTATGATTCCCTGACAATCGGTTTGATCCTCCCTAGTCATTTATAGACAATTTATAGAGACAATTGACATTGGACATGAAGTTTTCACCATATATATCCACAATTTTATTATATAATTGCCATACTTTCTCACTGAATGATCACTCTATGGAATAGATTTTTCCATTACTTTCTTGATTATTGGGAGTTGATGATAGAAGTATTTTTATCTTCCAGATATAAAATGGCTCCTAACACTAACCAGATATCCACAGTATGTATCATGCACAGTAAACATACTCAAGTTGTCTATAATACATATTTTAGTCAGTCCAATAATGTCTACAGATTTAACAGCTGTTTGAGATACCAATGATTTGCCATTCATAAAGAGAGTCAATGTTCTTGACTTTATAGAAACAACAAATGTGGTATCATTGCCAATGAGACAACTATAATTTACCAGAATCCAAATAACATGGATGTAAGAAACTGTATGTCACTGTATGGCCTTCAACAAAGAACAAAAATGAAACTCTATAATCAGGTTACCATAAAGGGTTTCATGGGATTTGATTGGTTGATTTTACTGACTGTTTTTGTGTCAGGTTAAAATCAAGAGTTGCAGTTTCATTGGTTGTAGTTACTGACAGTCTTGGTAGTAGGTTAACATCAAGAGTGTGCAGTTTGATTGGTTAGTTACTGACAATCTGTGCAGAAGTTTAACATCAAAAGTTTGCACTTTGATTGGTTGTACATGTAGTTACTGACAGTCTTTGTAGCAGGTTAACATCAAGAGTGTGCAGTTTGATTGGTTAGTTACTGACAATCTGTGCAGAAGGTTTAACAACAAAAGTTTGCAGTTTGATTGGTTGTACATGTAGTTACTGACAGTCTTTGCAGAAGGTTAACATCAAGTGTTTGCAGTTTCATTGGTTGCAGTTACTAACAGGTTTTTTACTAGGTTTAAACATCAAAAGTTTGTATTTTGATTGGTTGAAGTTTAACTGACGATCTTTGTAGCAGGTTAACATCAAGAGTTTTTCCCATTTCCATTCTCAATTTTATATATTAATAATTGTCATGTAATTGTGGAATAGAAGCATGGAAGTTGAACTTTTTCCTCAGGAAACCACTACCCCTGGAAGGAATTGTTCCCCAATCATGTATTTATCTATGATTGATAACTTTTAACATTTTTCTTTGATCTATTCTAACAGCACCTAAATACAAATATTAATCTTTTTTGACATTCACTAAGTCTTTTATGGTAGTTAACCTGTTTGCCTTTGAAATTAATACTAATAATTACCTTTAAATAATAAAAAAAAAGTTTAAAAATAAGGTCGCTGTTGCTTTTAACTTTTTGATTTATTTCTCTGTAAGATATCTTACAGAGAAAAAAAATAGTTTTTTGGTCTGGTTATTTCCTGTTATTTATAACCAATTTTTGATTTAGTAGGGATAAGTTTTAATTTTTTTGTATACATTTCTGATGAATTTCCTTTACATTTTTTAAGGAACATCATTAATTTGAAAAAAAAATCCTGTAATTAATCTTTCTATTTTTCATTTGATAATGTGCAAAAAAGTATATATGTTGACGTATAGTTTTGGCTTCAAAAATTGGCATGAAAATGCTGCCGACAAATTTAATTAATGACCGGGGGAATGTTTAGAGTAAAATTTCGTTTCTGTAATGTACAAAAGTAATTAGGAATAATTGCTATCTCGCTTTTAATTTTTCTTCTTGTCATAACAGAATCAGACTGCAATTTGAAGTTTATTTAACCACGGTAGGAAAAAAATTGTAATTGATTAACCTAAGTCACAACATGCTATGGTTTTTGTGTTTTGTTGTTTATGTATCATATACCAGCAATAATTATGTTCAGGTGTATTTGGATTGCTATATTTTGTTGTTTCTTAATGTCAGAAACTCTCATCATTTTAAAGAGAAAAGCAAAATTAATTATCGTTTCTCATTTCTGTTTACTGTAAAAGTACAAACACTCAAAGCTGGCTGACGGAACCTATTTATGGCTTGCCTTTGTTTGTTTTTCAGGGTCCGTTTAAGAATATATCATTGATGTCAGATATATCACGGTATCCTTTATTGAATTTGTTTACAACTGGTCTATCTAAGGCATGAGTTGTTATTTGGTGTAATGTCTTTGATAGTGCTGTCTATTTTTCAGAGGAATCTCAGTTGTTATTGTTTAGTGTGATTGATTGCAGTTACCAATATTTTGACCTAAGATATAGTCTCTTGTCTATTATTAAAAACTTTAATGACACCAAAAGATTTTTTTTCTAGTTTGAGTATGTCGTTGGATTACTGTCTTGATTTAACCTCTACTGGTACATTCTTTTATTCAAATTCGTACAATCAGTCCACAAATGACAACAAATCTTTACACCAAAAAGCAAAGATTTAGCAAGCTTAACTCACAATAAGAGCAATGGCATGATTCAGGTGCTCCAGAAGGGTAAGCTTGCTCAACCAAGGGCATCTTAACTCCACAATAAGAGCAATGGCATGATTCAGGTGCTCCAGAAGGGTAAGCTTGCTCAACCAAGGGCATCTGTGTCTCAATGATAATAAAGTCAAGATTAAGTAGTTTCTGCTTTAAAATAAGTCGCACCTGTCTCCAAAATCAGAAGGTGAAGATAGAAAATTTTCAACAGTTGAAATGATGTTAGACATAAAAATCAAATCCTTACTTTAATCAGTTGTTATTCTAACCAAATGGAAAAGTACATAATAAGAGAATGTTTCCTTGCTACAGAAACAATCATATGTAAATGCACCAAAAATATCTGAAAAAGCAAAAATTGCTGTATATTTATTATACGTGGGAGGTAATGTAGAGAATTTTAAGAATTTCCAAAAAATATGGATTATGGCATATTACAATATATTAATTTTTTACAAGAAAAAGGTATTTGGTATCTTTAAAAAGCTGTCTTTCTCATGTTTAAACAAAGAAAAAGATATTTATTTTCTCGTTTGAATTGTTTTACATTTTCATTTTGGGGCCTTTTATAGATGACTATGCGCTATCCAATTTGCTCATTGTTAAAGGACGTACAGTGACCTATAGTTGTTAAATTCTGTGTCATTTTGATCTCTTGTGGAGAGTTGTCACATTAGCAATCATAACACATCTTCTTTATATTTGGTATCTTTAAAGCGCTGCCTTTATCCTGTTTAAACAAAGAAAAAAGCCCTTCAGTATCCTATATTGGTTGTCTTAACTGCATATGAATTGCTTAGTAGTTATTAATTGATGTTTTGTTGAAGTTGACTTATCTTGTAGTAAAACCTGTGATGACCAGGGATGCTGTTAAGGTTATAAGTAGACTAATTCTCACATTAATCTGAGTGTATCCAGTGCTAAATGACCACCTTCACACCATATCTCATTTAAGTTCTCCCAAAGCATGCATAAAAGACTTTAGATTAAATAGCTATCAAGTATGCTATTATTTTTGCAAATTGGCCAAAACTTAAGAAACCAAAAACACATAAACTCAATATATTTATACCTAACTTATTATTATTTTCTATATTGTAGACTTTTCAACACAGACAGAATAAAGATTGTAGATGGTGGCAATAAAGTTAGGATTAGTAATATCAATGCTGAGGATAATGGTATATACTCTTGTCGATCAGAAAATGTTGCAGGGGCCATTGACAGTACTGGTGACTTCTTGCTTAATAAACCTGGTAAGACATTTAAAAACAGACCATTATAGCTACACAATTTTGTTTACATTATAGGATACTGTGGATTTATCTTTTTTCGTTAGATGCTATTTTTTGTGGATTTCGTGGGTAAAGGTGAACCACGAAATTAAATGTTCAATGAATTACAAATTTTCTATAGGCTTGTATACAGACTTTCGTAAAACCACGGAATCAAATATTAACGAACTGTACGTTTTCCTTAATCCACGAAAATTGGTACCTACAAGAATAAAGGAATCCACAGTATACTTTTGTTAAGCAGAAAAATATAGCAGAGGGTAGAGTATGGCAGGCAAGTTGATCCAGGTTGGTGGACTAGCTGCTGGGTCATAACATCTTACAGGATTAACTGAAAAACCAGTAACACCTTAACGATGACACCAATAAACATAGAAAAAAAACATGGTTTGCCGTTATTTTGCCAGCATCTAGTTCAATTAAAATAAAATTTGTTCAAAACTTTATGAGTTTGTGACAAATAGACAAATACTCCATATCCTTTGTTTTTCTAAAATATGAGAAAATATTCAACTGATACACAAATAAAATAAGTCTACAGTTGTATCGTAATCACTGTCATTAGACAGAAGTTAGGTACCAGTAAATTGTTTTATAATTTGTGTATTTTGTAAGATTAGTGTCACTATAGATTACATAATGAATAAAGTGACAAAATTTCACAGAGTAATTACAAGGTTTATTTTATTTCACTAAACATTTACTGAAATTCTTTTTTTTTTCAAAATCTAATTGATTTGTAGTAAAACATAAGTGCAAAGCACTTATCAAATAATCTGTTTACATCTAGACATCCTAAGGATTTGCATTGCTCACATCATTATATTCTCGTTAAAGTACTAGACACAAATTGCTTGTAATTATATCAATTAGTTGAAAAAGAAATTTAATGGCATTTGAGACACTAATTTCAGATTTTTGCAGTAAAAATTTGTCAAAATTCTGTCAAACATTTCCAAGATTTTTTGCATAACCAGAAACTGCTGCCTGCTGCATACATACACATTGGTCTTGGAGAGTATTTGTTAATGGTTTAACAATTGCAGAATTTAGTAATTATGTAATTAGATACAGGTTTCTATAATGGAAATGTTTTAGTGCGTTTCTTGGAGATCAAACATTTCATATCATTTTTTTGTAGAATTTTTTCTCAAGCATATGTAACATTTAGAACAAATATTGTAATAGTTTGCTTTATACCACACAGAACATCTTATAACTAACAGTATATTCAAGTACTTATGGTAGATATTTTCTTTAAAAATGATTCAGTCTATCTTTGAAACTACAGGTGCTTTGAAAGTTATATAATTTTAATGTCTTAATTGAATGTAAAGTACTCTAGTTTGTTAAGATGTATTTTCACAATTTTTATGCCCTATTTATGAGCAATATGTTTTCTGGTCTGTGGGTCTGTTTTTGTTAGTTTTTCTGTCCATTGGTCTGTCCTTTCATCTGTCCTTTTGTCTGTCCCGCTTCAGGTTAAAGTTTTTGGTCAAGTTAGTTTTGGATGAAGTTGAAGTCCAATCAACTTGAAACTTAGTACACATGTTCCCTATGAAATATTAGCTTTCTAATGTCAATGCCACATTAGATTTTTGACCCCAATTTCACGGTCAACTAAACATAGAAAATGATAGTTTGAGTATCCTGTACCATGGACACATTCTTGTTTCCCCTAATATTTGTCCATTGGCAAATACACCACATCTCCTTTTTATAATGTATTTTTTTTTAGTTTCTCTGTCATACTCATTCTTGCATCTGAACAAACCTTACTGGAAATAATTTTGTTATGACTGTATTAAAAAATTTTATACATCAAAGATGAATGAGCTAACATGTTTTTATGTTAAAACCTACAACTTTGACATGACTTTTATAAAATTCTATATTAAGGTCAAACAGAGTACCTCCTTGGTTTATGTAGTTTATTAACGCAAAAGAACATATATCATATATAAAACTGCTTGTTTTAAATGATTTCAAAGATGAGGTAATTAGAATCAGATTGTAACAAAATTTTAGTGCTGTTACATCTATAAATGTTTAGAGAAGCACAAAGAGTTTTATTTGCTCTTGAAATAATGGTCATAATTGAATATATGCATTTTGTTGTTAGATAGTTTTTTGTGTGTGCAGACTTCTTGCATTTAATTATGTCCATCTCTTTGAAGATTAATTAAATAAGAGCATCTCTTTTCTAGAGAAATTTTGTTAAGATGACCCTTCTTTCTCAGGGCAAAATCAAGGGTATTCTGCCTGATTCATTTTCCAGATCATATGAATTTGCTATTAAACCCATGTTATACAGAGGGACTGCAGCTCTTTTAACTCTACATTGCCAGATAGAACTCAAGTATAACAAAGCCCAGTACAACAATATTAGTTTTTTCCAAGCTACCTGCTAAGTTTATAGAAGCAGTGAATCCACTGTGAAGTATGTCACTGAATATCAAATACTGTAAACCAATTTTCTCTAGCTATTAATGTTTCGCTACTTTCCTAAGTGGAAAAATAACATGATTTGAAATTGTCGTGAATTATAGAACATAGAATCTATACTTCAAAACCAACATGTATTATTTGTGAAGTGAATATGGAATATTTATCAACAAGTTCTTGATATCCTTGGATGATCTTTATTTTTTTTAAAGGATGAGACATTCTTTCACATAAACCTGGTTAATCAACTTTCTGCTCAGACACTGGTCTGAAAGATAAATAAAAATTCATTCTGAATCAAAAATATGAAGAAAAATTTAATCAAAATGAAATGTTGATGAAAAAATTTAGATTGAAAGTAATATATATCCTGTCTTATTTAATAATGTAAAAATGTAAAATTATGAAATAATTGTATCAAAAATAAAACAAGTACTTTCTGGTATTTATAGAATAATTTACAAAACCCAAATGATAAAGATATTTCAAGTATAGATAAGTTCAGAAACCACTATTTTTTGTGTTACTGCCAACCTAAAGAAATGTCAAATGTCAAATGTCAAGCAAAAGTATTGACTGTGACGTTCATAGGGTGTTTTGCAAACTCTCCTATCCTGCAGAATCCTAGATTGTTCTACACATTTTATTATTATCATTTTGAACTTTTTGACACTTGGGACATAATGTTACACACAGCAATTTGTTGGCCTCAAATCTTTTCCCACATATACAACATTATTTCTAATGCATAAGTTTGATCAAAAACTGTAAATTATCATAACCTAATAAAAAATCCAGTAAATTACAGTAAGGCTTACTTAGGCTAGAGTTAGTACCTCCTATGCTTGTATTTTATGATCAAGAAAGTGTATATTGAGTGTGTAATTGCCTGTTTTAAAAGGTTTCAAAGATGCAGTAATCATTCAATTTTACTGCTATTACAACAAATTTTCTGAGGTTTCTGCAGACTCACAAAGGGCTAGAAAAGCTTTATTCACCTTTAAATAATGAATAATGTCAACAGTTTCCAGTGCTCATCTTTGTTTTCTGAAGAAACTATTTTATTTATTATTATTTGTCTTTGGTGGTAATAGTCCCCAGTCCCAATCTTTGATGTCTCTGTCATTGTTTAAGATTCCTTGACTTTGCCATTTATTAGCACTAATTAGTAGTTTATTGATTACAAAGATTCTGTAATCTGTCAATGTTGTGTTTTAGGTTTAATTGTAAGAGATAAGCAATAAATAATTCTTTATTGTTATGTTAACACACCAATCTTTTTAATTGATAGTAGCTTGTGGTATGCTGTGATCATGGTTTTATGTTCAAAAGGCAACTTTAATATGTACTGCATAAAACAGCACATGGTTGGAACAGAATTTGTTTTTGGAAGCATAAACTTTGAGCAGAACCTTCATGTTTTTCTTTATCTTTCATATTCTTAATAAGATAAAGATGTATCAGACTTTGTCAAAGTTGGTAGGGACACCACAATAAAAATGAGAACTTATTCATCAATGAATCTTACAATGAGAACCCTGTCTCATTGGGAAAGAGCCACTATGATGTAGCTTTTATATCAAGTGGATAATTTGTCATTTGATGAGCTGTAATTAGAACCCAGTCAATTGTATGATGGTTGTATGAGACCACAGCAAAGATCACAGTAGAGGCCATGTGTAACAATACACAAAACATGTTCATAAACTTATCTATATATCCTTTAATGCTAAAAACATCTAAAGACTTCATAGACTTAAAATCAGAGTTCTTAGTTTCATTGTTATTTTACATTTATCTTATTGTAGCACCTGGTACCCCACACCTGATAGAGGACAAATTCACAAGGTCGTTACTAGTCATGAAGAATGATCCAGCTTGGTTAGATTGTCCGTTTGTTAATGCACACAGAATTGACTGGTTTTCTACACATGAAAAGATTACAAACAATACAAGGTAATTTACCACAACTTTTCACCAAACAGGCCATTTTTTCTTGGTAATAATTATTTTGAATTTTATGAATTGAGAACTTTCCTTACGAGTTAGTCAGCAAGGATTTGGCATATTGAGGTGTTCTGTGTAAGAAATTCAAATCTGAAGGGCAGTCACCATGCTGCTTGGTTATACTTAAAAGCTTTTAAACACACTGAGCGAAGAACATTTCAAGTTGGTGTATTCTTTGAAGGACTGGGTGCAATATATTTTTTTTTTACAGAAAAACACAATATTCTTCAAGAAAGAAAGCTTAAAAAATGTGAAGAAAGACATAAAAAAAACCATTACATATGGATGAAGGCTAAAAAAAGTAACAAAAAGAATTTGATATCATTATGAAACTTATAAAAAAAATTTACATTTTCTAGATGCAGAATTGTGTAGAAAATATTTGGTTATCACTGTTGTGTGATGAAAATGCTTCTCTGAATTTATTTTAACATAAATTCATTATGTAGAAAATAGAATTCATATTGGCAAAACCCATTAATTTCCTTTCTTAACGAAATTTATTACTGCTGAATAAAAATATGAAAATATAAATTATGATGAGATAATAATGAAAATATTAATGTGTTTTATTTTACCATTTGTATCTTTGATAGGCATACAGTTTACCCGAATGGTACTTTATATTTTCCTCGTGTTCGTCCAGCTGATGAGGGAAGCTACAGATGTGAGGGTTTAGGAAGTAGTCGAGACATTCCAGCACAGACTTTTACATCGGAGTTGATGTTGACGAGTAAGCAATGTTCTTTTCAAAAAATATATTTAGTCTTATTTAGATGATCAGTTGAGATATGTATATTGCTTTAGGTATGCACAGAAGATGGTAATGGTGTGATAAGGTCAACTGAATAGGAGCAAGATATTAGCTCTTTGATGTCCTTAGTAGCACCTGTAAAACTCTGTGTCATGGTTGTTTTGAGGTCACATCACCAGTTAAACCCTGTGTCATGGTTGTTTTAAGGTCAAATCACCAGTAAAACCCTGTGTCATGGTTGTTTTAAGGTCCCACCACCAGTAAAACTATATTTCATGGACATTTTAAGCTCTGCAGTTATCAACATTTTACCCTTTCCTTGCTGAATTGTTTTCCGAAATTTCCAAATTTTATTTGTTTTTTTGCAATGATAGGAAAATAAGCTACAGTAAATAGATATAGAATCATGTAAAAATATACTGGTTTTCATCCAATCAGAAATTTAGATACATGTACAAATGATTGCATGAGAATTTCTGGTATTACAGTCTCACTACAAACAGTTTTATGTACCCTAGGTTAAGCAATAAGGTTATCCCAAAAAATTAAATAATCCATTTTTAAAAGTCTCTACCCCTTCAAAAACTTCTTTTAGTTATTTAGTAGGTTAGTTGTATATAAATTATTTTAATCTGAATTTTAACATGTACATAATCCTTTTATATAATTTTTAACTGTCAAAACAATCTCTGCCCTACTGTTACTATGGCATTTTTTCGTGAAATTTACAAAAAGTAATTTTGGGTGTTGTTCGCTTAAAAGAAAGGATCAAAGAACCATTTGAAACTTCTTAGCAACACTTATATTTGTTCTCTGAATTGGTTAAGGAAAGTTGGACAGAATTAAGTAAATATTTGAAAACAAACTCTTTGAAGCAAATTAATGAAATTTTTTATCCAGCAGTCATATTATCTTATTTGTTTTGAACTGACAAAAACACCAGTTTCACCTCAACCATCAAACAAATAATTAGATGTCAAGTTTATACATTTGGATAGTTGACCCCATTTGGTTCAAAGGAAAAAAATAACAGATTTTGTAGTGATTTGTAATGCTGCATCTGGATTGAGCATAAGAAAGACAAATTGGCTGTTTAAAACTGTGAATTCTCACTCTTTACATTAATCTTTGGACTCAAAAATGACTTTCTTCATCTGATAATAGTAATAAATCAGAAATATAATACTGAAGATTTAGGAAATATTACAGTTTATTGGGGAAGCAGGTTCAGATTTTTCATTCAACCATGGTTTCTAAATAGACAGATCAAATTAAAATGAAAGAGGTCCTTAGGTTTTAAGTTCAGCTAGTTTTACTTTTGTTTATATAGGCTCTCTGTCAGTATTTTTATTCTACTGTGAAAAGATAAGTCAAAATCCTTTTTTACAATTTTTTTTTTTAAAATTTGTCCTAAGGAAGTTGAAGGGAAAACAGTTCATAATAGATATAATACGAACACACTGTAAATCAATGTAATAACAGAATGATATTTTTTATATTCAGTTTTTTCATTTTTTTTTTAATAAAAGTTTTAAAATTCCTCTTGAAATTGCTCTTTTTCACCTTAAACACTGTAAATACCTTATACCATGTGCACAGGAATCTATTTAGGTATTTGATTGTCACTTGTACTTGACAATATTTTTTGGACACAGGTGCGAGGCCACACAAAAATTTCATTAATTGGAAATTCAATCTACACTAGATAAATTTCACAGTAAGGATACTTGTACATGATTAACTATCTCTGTGTGACTAAGTGATGTTCAAACTCAGACATGTTCCTATCCAGAATGATACTTACATCGCTGATGAAATCAACACCCTCACAAGATCAGAGATTAATTTCTCAAACTTGTCATCCATCTGTATTTCTTTTTCAAATTTCTGTAAAAACGAAGGTTATAAAATAATTTATAAATTCTCTAGGTTAAAATATATCAATCAATCTTCAAATGAAACCACTTATAAAAGATGCACTTTTGACTTATTGCAATTGATAAATGACTGAAAATTGCTTTAATATGCTATAAAAATCAGAAGAGAATGAGAACCTATCTTTAAGTAATTGCATCCGAATGCACATGTATGCACTATTGCACCAGGAAATTTAGAGTAATTTATAACAGACAATGTCATCTTTTGTGAAAGAAGTCATTTATGAAAGTAATTTCAGGGGAATTAATTGGTTTCTGGATAAGCATATGTTTTCTTAATGAATACCTCGTTAATCAGTTACTGATAAAGAACATCAAGTTATGCAAATAGGAGAGAAATATAATTATCATTTCCTCTGTGGCAGATAATATTTGTCTTTTGGTTGATGCCAATTTACAAAAGTGCAATGTAAAATATTAAAACCCGTCTTTGAGATGTATGAAAATTACTTTTCAGTATCTGATTTATTAATCAGATTAGTGTTTGTCAGTCTCCCCTTTTTTCGTATCTTATAGCCTCATGCAATTTCTGTCAGTTACTGATACTAGTCTTATTCAACTTATGTCAGTTAATGATAATCTTATTCAACTTCTGTTATTTACCAATAGTCTTATTCAACTTCTGTTATTTACCAATAGTCTTATTCAACTTCTGTCAGTTTTAGCCTCATGCATTTTCTTTTAGTTATAGACTCTTGCACTTTAATACTTAGAAAAGGGTTAAATGCCTTTCGTTTCAATCAGTTTTAAGCTTAAATCAGCTGGCTCTTGAAAATAAATGGACTTGTCATGTAAAAAGATATCATGTTACAATAAAAGTATGCTGCAGTGACGACAGCAAAATGAGGAGGTTTTTTTGAAAATGTCATTTGGTCTTAATAAACTAATTACATCATTGGACAAATATGAAAAAAGAATGAACTAACAGTTGAAAGTGATTTTAGAATTCCCTTGGCACTCATTTTCTCCGGCTGATTAGTGTGACCTCTGTCATGGTTAGAATAGAAGATCCTATATTTTGAGGGAAGAGACAATCTTAGGTATTGTTTTTTTTAAGACAAAAATAAAGACACACAATGTTGTTTTTTTTTTTGTTCTCTAAAGATATTTGATTAACTTTCAAGTAACTCTTAGAATTCTTATATAAATATATATTGAATCACATCTTTTGGCATATTAAATTCAATTTCATTTATTTCCTTATATGAAATGAAGTATTTGTGTCATATTAAACTAAACATAGCTGCTGGAACTACTTTAACTGTGTACAAGTTTAATATTAAGTACACACTTTAACTTGTGGAAAAAATCTTGAGAATTAAATACATTAAAAATTGTCTTTTTTTAAGGAAGAAAACTAATGTTATTTTTGTGCCCCTTACCCCATTTCCAAATTTGATCTGACATAAAAATAATCTTACTTCATTTGATTCTCATTACAAACCATGGAGAGCCCCCAAATTCATTAAATTACAGCAATTAACATCTCATATAACAATCCTCATTTACTTAAATATCATAAAAAGTGGTGATTAAAAAAAAATCAAATTATTATATAACAATGTTACATTTTGGATTTGCTTTCTGTCTAAATAGCAGCTCTTTCATGGTAAAAATGGTTCTATTGATCATATATATACTTGCTTGTCATATCTAATGGCTGATTATAATCAGTTTTGTTATGAAAATAGCTGCAAGATCGGTGTGTTTGTGTCCAGATATCAATATAACTAGAACACACCCACGAGATCGCGGGCATTCAGAGCGTAGTTTAAAATATGTAAAGTGTTGTTGGAAGAATTTTGTAAAATATTGAATGACTGGAGAATTTCAGCAAAAGTATCATAAGTCATAGGTTATTGGGGTCAGGAAAATGCTTTTTTTTATCCCTCCTCCTTTATTTCCAATATTTCCATTTTTTGGTTTTCTATCAATTTCAATATGAACATACATTTAGTATGTTATGAACATTCAAGTAAGGAGCCTGTAATTCAGTGGTTGTTGTTTGTTTGTGTTACATATTTGTTTTTCGTTCATTTTTTTGTACATAAATAAGGCCGCTAGTTTTCTGGTTTGAATTGTTTTACATTGTCAGTTCGGGGCCTTTTAAAGCTGAGTATGCGGTATGGGTTGTTGAAGGTCGTATGGTAACCTATAATTGTTAATATCTGTGTCATATTGGTCTCTTGTGGAGAGTTGTCTCAACATGGCAATCATACCACATCTTTTTATGTAATCAATGAATTTTGTAAAAGATTTAATGACTGGAGAATTTCAGAAAAGGTATCAAAAGTTCACATGAATATTTTTTGCGCTTATCTGTATATTATGAACATTCATTACTATATAAATATAGTGTATTTACTTTCAATTCTAAGTTTACTAATCGATCCATAGTGGTCATTGATATAGTATACAGACCCTCTCTATTTAATAAACTCTGTGACTGCCGTGGATAGTAAACTTGAAAATGATAGCAGATAGAATTCTGAAAATACACTTTATTCTTTGTATATGTATGTTCAAAGTATACAGAAAAATGCAAACCGGAAGTCTAATCAGACTTAAAATTTCGTCCAATGACGGGACAATATCCGGATGCCTTTTTTCTCGTTTTTCTCCAAAAATAACTCAATCTGAATAATCATATAAATGGATGACAATTATAATGGCACTATGCACTGTACCTATAGGACACAGAGGCGTGTTGATCAAATAATTGTGGAAAGAAGAGAAGCGACACCCAAAATGAGGTCTTCTCGTTTAATAGTATAGATATTATATGTACCAGTAATAACTGTAGTTATGTCTCGACACAAACACATTTACACAAAAAAAAATGTCACTGGTATAATGGTATTATATAATTTAAACTTGACTTTTGCCAGCAAGATGTAGATGATCCCCAACTTTGCTGTTATATTCAGTGTTCATTAATAGAGCGACATATATGCAAAATAAACCATCAGTCTTTATATCTAATAATATATTGACTGAACTGAAACCATATTTGAGAGGAAATCTTTGACCTCTACAAAATTTGAAAAAAATGTAATTCAGAAATTTTTGTGATGTTTTTTTTTACTTTTGTGAAATTGCAATGCGATAGGTATTTTTATGTACATTTCCTTCAATTGGAATAATTTAATCTCACAATTTTGTTCATTGTCAATTGTCAAAAAAGGCATTAGTAAATGCATGCACAAATTTGTGAATTAACTGTAATTAGTTATCTTTTAATGCATTAAACATGGTTTTACTGAGTTGTAGATAATTTATGGATGTATTATTCAATAACATTAGTTTATATCAACAAACTATTTTAAACTAATGTTCTCTTGTGTAGTTTGCATGACAAAAAAATCCAATTACATCTACGAGTTCAGTACTTAAACTTAAATGTGTAATGTTTTGGAAATATTATTACTTTAGGGAATTGTAAAAAAGTCATAGTTTTGATGATTTTTTTCCCGTTCATTCACATAAATCGCAGCAAGAAAACAAAGTTTATCATGTAATTTTAGAAAAAAGCTTATGGGAATTTTGAAAACTAATTTCAACAATTTTGCATCAGTTATTGTGTAATTTTCCCTAATTGGTAAACTGTACAAATGATTGATAATAATTGTAATGTTGTTTTCTACATGTATGAGGAATGTGTGAAAATTTTATATACCATTTGGTGAATGACCATCAAATATTAACAAATGACCATTATTTTATTACTATTTAACACAATAATTGCATTTTGACTGTTAGTCTGAGGATTTTTTTGGCAAGAAAATGAAGGTTGATTGCACAATTGACTTTATTGCTTTGTTAACAGGCAACTAAATGACTATAAAGTGCCCTCTATGGACACTTTATCATAAGATTTGATGGCAATTTGATAAATACACTTCCCAGAAGAGAGTATTTAGACATTTTCTGTTAAACAAATACATAGATATATACTTTATGCCAGTTTCAGATGTATAATAAACGTTAGAAAGAATCCTTGGGTTATCATATTTGTTAACAAATTCTGACTTTTTATCATTTAAAATTGAACCAGATACAATCATTCTGACACCTAAGTATACAATCGAGACTTGGAGTTCTTTATCTGTTTATTGCACAATATAAATGAGGTTTTTTTCTGGTTTTCAGATTGCATAAGAAAAACATATTCATTTATTTACATGATCCTTGATCTCTATCATAAATGGTTTCATGTTGATTTTTATAAAGAAATAGCCTCATTAATGAATTTCCTGCTAATTTTGTAGTGTTTTTACACCATGTTTTAAGATAAAATTGTGTTTTTTTTGCTAGCAAATTAGTTATTTAATACTGTTGCTGAGTCTAAGAAAACATCAGAATTTGGTATCTCCTGTTGTGAATTCTAAAAGTGCTAGCAAATAAACACAGTCACCAAATACAGTGTATAATTCTCAAACTAGACGATTCCTATTCATCCAACATAAAATACCTAACTAGAGAATTGAGAATGGAAATGGGGAAAAGACAACAACCCCAACCAAAGAGCGGAAAACAGCCAAAGGCCACTAATGGGTTTTCAATAAAGCGAAAAAATCTTCAGCTAGCCCCTAAATAAAAATGTGTACGTTCAGTGAAAATGGACGTCATACTAAACTCCAAAACATATAAATAAACTGGTCAAATTCCTACATGACTTATCAAATTGTGTAACACGGTTACTGTAGTACAGATATAGAATATTGTACTTTAAATGATAAAGATGAAATTGAAAAAAAAAATTTAGTTTCATAAACCTAAGAAACCAGAGTTCTAAGACGATCTAGGTTAATCAATGTTCTAATAGCATTTTGATGGATAGATTGTAGTGGAAAATAATTAAAAAACTGTTAAAATTATATATACCCTCCCAACGCAAAATATGGATAATGAAGAATGATAATATGGCACCACTGAGAAATAAACATCCGATAGGTTTTAAATTGATAAATCTGTAGAGAAGAGAGAAATCTATTTCATTGTGGAATTCCAATTTTATTATTAGGATTGTGTTTCCTATAGGGAAATTTGTAATTTAAAAAGTGAGCATTTTGCAACAGACGTGGAAGAAATTTGACGACTATTGATGAAGAGACCTGTAAAGCCAAACAAGCTCAGTCTATTATTCTGTAATAAGTATCTGATGCTATAAATTGGATGCAAATTGAACATAAAAAAGGTTTTAATATTGCATTGAATTAGATGTAATCTTACTAGAGGCTTGTAATTGGTTACATAGCTTCCCTTAATACAATACATTCCATTAGATAAAGAATTCGAACGAGTTGGTCAGATTCATCAACTATTGTCGGAAAAACTGTTGAATCACGAAGACCTTAATCAGTTTCAAATTATTATTTCTCTAATAATCAATTTAATTGGGTCCGTTAGTTCACTTAATAACAATTCTACACAGTATTGACGATTTTTAAGCCTTTAACGGATGTTGAAGCGTGAGTGGCAGTTCTTGATTGGGATAAAACAACCTCATTTACTTGTTTTAGTGACAAATAAGCTGAAGTAATAACTATTCGTTATCATTTGTCTTATAGTGACATTAATACAGTGGGGATAAAAGTAACGTTTAATCTATGATGACTGATTCACCCTCTAAAACTGAGGTTGTTAATGGGGTTTACTTGATCCCCTGTTTTTAATCTATGATGACTGATTCACCCTCTTAAACCGAGGATGTAAATCGGGTTTATTGGACCCCCTGTTGAAAAATCTATCCAGTCACAAGTTTTGTATTGAAACAAATTTACTATTAGATATATTGTACAAGACAAAAAAAAAACAGTGAAATTTTTTTTTTTAATAAATAGTGCAGGCTTACTTTTATGGAAATCTATAAAAATAGACTTATATGGAAAAAAAATGGCAACAGTATATATCAGGTTTTTCATGTATCTGTTTAAATGTTGGTTGTCAGTGCAACCAAATAATATTTTCTTATTTATGTGACCTCTAAAGATCTTTTTTGTTTTGTTTAATGTTGTTGGTTTGCTGTTCATTGATTTATGCCCCAAATCTTTTGTATAGACATCAATCTCTTTGTAGTTCTATCTGTTGTTTTGGTCAGTAAATCAGGGATGAAATTTCATAATCCTTCACACTGACCCTCATGTTTAGGTCATTACTGGTCAATAGTACTGGTCATAGATCATGATTAGCCAGGAAACTGGACATTGTTATACAAGTAATGATGGGATAATGATGTGTCAAAAGGAAATAATTATCTGCTTGTTTCTCATGCAACATGGTGTTAGTCATACTGACCAGTGGTCATTTGGACAGAATCAGACAATAATTCATACAAATCACTTGTCTCTTGAATGTCAAATGTCCAAAAGAAGTTAACTTTGTATGTGATTATTAAAGTAAGGCCCACATGACACTAATGACTAATTTAACAGAAAAATGTTGTGCAAGGACACAGAAAATGAAGTATTTAAAGGTAGTTGTTTTCCAACAGTATTGGAATTATAGTAAATATAAAAACAAAATATTAATTTTAGAACAACTGATTTCACAATGTACAAGTTTACCTTCGGCTGTTTGCTCTATGGTCAGGTTTGTTGTCTCTTTGACACAATCCCCATTTTCATTCTCAATTTATCAATCTCAATTTATCAATATTCAAGTTTATTTTACTACAGACCTTAAAATGCCTCAATCTAGCCTCTTTTTACCTGCAACCAATTAGTTGAGGTCTGAATTCTTAGTTCTATCACTGGGAGTTATATAAAAACCTCTACATATGGTGACTGTTGAATAAAAAAATTAGCAGATGTAGTGTAATTACCAATGTGACAAATCTCAACTAGAGACCAAATGACATAGAAATTAACAGCAGGAGGTCACTGTACTGTCCCAACAATGAGCAAAAACAACCTCTTTAACAGGAGAATTTTTTATTTCAGTAAGTGTAGTGATCAGTTGTAACAAAATACATCTTTGATCAGGCATGTTCACCATAAATATATTCACACAAGATTTTGTTTAAATTTTTTGAGTGAATTCTTCAATATTGTTTCAGTATTACATATAGTATATCACTTCAGTTCATTAAAGATTTTGTTTTTATTTTTTCAGTGTTAGAAGACTTTAGAATGGATTCATTTGAGCCCAGATTGATACCAAACTTTCCAATAGTTGTACCAATACATAAGCCTTTTACACTCAAAGTATTCCAGCCAGATGGTCAACCAAAGCCGTCTATCAGGTAAGGCTAAGCTCAAGACAAATTAGCCAGTATTGTATACATCTAAAGCATTGTTTGGTAGAATAAACCTTGCTGTATGTTGAGTTAAAGAACATCTGTTATAAAGTGTCAGCTTAAACCTGATTAAAATTAAACCTAATGTATTGGGCACTTACTGGTAAATTAAGGAATAGTGTAAAGAATATGTCTCAGGTTATCAATGGCAATAGTAGTTGGCCCATAGTTGCAGACTTATACTTAGAACGATGTACATTGTAGCAAATATTTAGTTGATAGAAGATATTTAACACTATATTGCAATATATTATGGTTTCAAATTTAATATGGCAGTGTGAAAGTTTTAAATTTGGTAATAAATATACTAATTTCTACAATTTCCATGTAAATGTGAATAAAATATTCTTCATAAATGTTAATTATCATATTCAGTATATACATCTTAAAACATGCAACTTTGGGCTCTTACAATACCTTGCTGTTCGATGTCAGCCAAGGCTCTTTGTTGAAGAACGTACTTTGACCTATAATGGTTTACTTTTACAAATTGTGACTTTGATTGTGAGTTGGCTCTTTGACTCTCATACCACATTTTCTTATATCTATTAATATACCACAAAGAAAAAGCATGCAAAACATATTCTGGGTAACATTCTTAAAACATAGCTGTGTTAGATGCTGAGAAAAATATTCGTATACAGTGTAGGTTTAAGTGAACAGGCTCTTAATCTTTAGTTTTAAATCATTTAAAAAAAACATACTCTGAATTAAGGTATGCTCTGAGTTCAGTTCTAAATCAGATATGCTCTAAATTCAGTTGTAACTTATGTATGCTGTGACTTAGGTATGCTGTGACTTAGGTATGCTGTGACTTAGGTATGCTGTGACTTTAACTGTGACTTAGGTATGCTGTGACTTAGGTATGCTGTGACTTTAACTGTAAATTAGGTATGCTCTGGCTTAATTAAGTTGTAAATAAGGTATGCTCTGAGTTTAGATGTGAGAATTTTACAGAAAGAAAGAAGCATCATTCTGTGATGGAAAGAAATAAAGATTTGTATCAGGAATAAATGGTTAATTGTTGGATTAAACTTCTAGCTAGATAATTTCCTTTATTATACCTTGTAACGATATGGTAAAGAAATCCAAAGATTATCCAATATCTGTTTTACCTGTCATTAAAGCATTTGTCTGGCTTTGAACCTTTACTGATTTTAATGTACTTTAAGTAATTGTCTTGTAGAATAACAAATAAATTGTTAAGAGATCCGATAGACAAACTTATAAATAAGAATTTTAGTATCTTTGACAAATGGTACAAACAAGAAGCCAAATTAAAACGTTTATTGTTATCAAATCGAAATTTCAAAAGGGGATGTATATCAAACATTTGAAATACAGGTGTTTGGGATGATAAGACTAATTTCTCAGACTTATAATCTTTACTATTGTTAAAGACAGCGATACTTATAATTTTTTATATCCAGGTCATTTGAACTCGAATAGATAAATGTCTCTTTGAAAATCGTATGAAATACCCTTTCTTTTTTTGTATTTAAAAATCTTGAAAAAACAAAGTAAGAAACTAACTTACATTACTCTGTATGAAGTCTAAGAATATCAGTACATTGTAAGACTAACGTTAATTGTCTGGAGTACCCATTTTATACATACAATTTAACATTAGTAAAATCCATCAGTATTTATCATACATTTGATGTATGTGTGATTTTGTTTGTGTTATGTCTTAAATTACTTCTATAGGTATGAAGTGTAATATGCAATAAAGATTTCTATTAATTTATGTTAGACATTTTCTTGTTAATTTTACTTACAAAAACATATAATTAAAGTGATTTTCTTAAAAAAAATGTTGAAAAATACAGTTAGAGATCTTTTTTTATTAAAATATGTACATGTGATTTGATGCCAAATGATTTTATTTCTCATTAATTTTATTGCTGAGTGTAAAGGAAGACTTGATCAGTTCAACACAGTCTTAATCAGCCATTTCAAACGTCATAAGAAACCATTCTAAAGTTTTACATGGAAAATAGACTTACGAACATGATTTGAATGGCATCTTTCTTTTGAAGGCTTTAATATCAAAGGATGGTTTTAATAATGTAGCAATCATAGTTATACAAATTAATTTTGTCGAAATTATTAGGGTCTTTATATTAATTAATGTTATAATGTTTTGTGCATAATTTGATCAAAATATACTCCCATGTAGACTATTTATGCACAAAACAAACATTAAACAAATCTTTTTTAAACAAAACAAACACATTGTAAATAGACCTTCAAGACTTCAGCATTCATTATGTAATTGTTATTACATCATATCAATGATAAAATCTCTAACTGCACAGTTTTTTATTTTGATTACTTTAGATATGAACATATGGTCACAAAATCATGGTTTTTACAGGTGCATCTTGATGGCATAAAAAATTATATGAAATGAAACTACGATCTACAGTGAAAAAAAGATTTTAATGGTCAAGGTCGTTAGTAAAATTCCATGAAATTTCAGTTTAAGTTCATCAAAATAGGTTTATAGAAGCAATAGGAAAACATGATTCATACTTTTTCCATGTCACAATGCACCACAGAAAGAAAATATTGACATTTTTCAACGACCACATTTAGGTCAACTGACCAGTGTAACTTAAAATACATAAAGAACAACTCCAGATTAGAATATAAGTTATGATATATGTCATAGTGACATCATAATTCTAATACAATAATTTTGTATCAATGGTTCTGATTAGATGACAATATGTGTAAACTTCTCTATCTCTCTGTTTTTAACTAAGGTCCGCTGACTTTATGATTTCAGGAATGTATTAACATGTAATTTCTCCAATAAAAGGCAAAACAACCTTCATTTTTCACCTAGAAATCTTCTTTGTTTTTGATTATTTACATTCCAATAAACTCTGACAGTAAAAGGAAGCTTGGATACCCTGCATTTTAGAGGTTGATGATTCAAGGTTTTTGTTGGAGATCATTGTTTAACCTCTAGATGTCTTTATTATTTTGTTGTATCTTCCAATTTTTTAAATGAAAGTCTGAAACCGAACATAGACATGGAACCACACACTTAGTTTGCACTGATGTCTTAATAAACTTTTGTGAGCTGGTAAAGTCTGAGGTAGACTATATAAATATATTGTGTACTTAAATAACAGTTATTTCAATTTAAATTGTAATATTATATTTATTACTTCAGCATTTAAGTTTTGTGACTCCTCATGTAAAATCATCTCTTTATTATCTGGATCAATTTATGGAAAATTCTGAATATAATGAAGTAGTAGATAGCTAATAATGTAGAATTAATATTTTATAGTCCAAACTAAATGAATTAGGCCAGAAACTCGTAAAATGGCAAAAAGGAATTTTAGTACCAGTATACACCAGAAACTCTTACATAATGGTAGATATTTTTTCGTGATTTTATCAGTAAATTTGATAAGATTTCTCTGAAGTGGTATGGTAACCTATGGTGTACTGATGGTATCAGAAACTATATTTATAAATCTTGCACAATGTCATTTTCAGTTTTCCTAATAGATTTATAATTGTTTCGATTTCTGTTCCCGTGGCATTATATCATTTTAGAATTAGAAAAAAAATCAGCCCTTTGTAATTCTCTCTAATAAATTTGGTTGATGCCATGGTTAATTTTCTTTGAAATGAGTAGGGAAATAAGAAAACATTATCATGAACTACTGCCTTAGATAACAAAATTTGGATTAGGTTATTCAAAGTAATAATCAAAGAATAACATCAAGATGTTAGAATTCCATTTCAATACATATTTTACAATTCACAATAAAATCTTTCCTGTGTATTTTGTGTGTAGATTTCAATCTTGTTTGACAATCAGGGATGAGAATTAATTGACAGGATTATCTGTAAATGTGCTATTACTTTTACGTTGGTTAACTATTATGCTATTTTCTCAAGCCATTGAATCAACATTTATCATAAACTAATGAGAAAATAAAGGCAATGTCCTGTTAAAAACATTAATAGCTATGGTAATCTAACATGAGTTAATATCCAAAGCTATAAAACAGTAATGGTCTTAATACAGATAGAAAATGGGAATTTTTCAGATCAATTGTTTTATAAATGTTTTTTCTCCTGTTTCGGTAGCATGAAAAAAATCATGCTCTGTTAAAAACTGCTTAAATGCAGCTTCTTGCAGTTGAGGTATTTGTGCAATTTCTTAGGAAAAAAATATTTGCACTGGTATTTGAATAACTAAGTCAAAGCTACTTCAGACATGTAAATTAATATGAAATAAGCAAGTTAGACAAAACATTAATTATCAATTGTGCAACCCATCCCTTTGATACATTATCTTTCCTTGTTTATGTAACACATAAGAAAAAATAATGTCCTGAATGAGAAAGCGACTTGATTTATCTTTTTGTAATAAAGTCAGCATATTTATACAGGTCTAAACAAAGACCAGATGTTAAACAAAGAATTATCATTGTGGTGTGTCTGTAACAACAACATCGTTGTCATACTTATTGTAATACGAACTTTTCCACTTATATACCACTTATATATCCTCTAATTATGACGATTGTCATTTAGTGTACTACAGTTAATAAATTTCTTGCTTGCCAAGTTAACTTTTCTTTGTATTTATAAGATTATTCCAAATAAAGATCCTTTGTAAAAAGATTCCTTTTGTCTGGTGTTTAGTTATGGCAATATGAACTGACATATATATATGCATTTATAGCATTGTAACCTGAAGCAGTGACAGATCCAGGGGGTTGGAACCCTCTTTTTTTTTTGACGATCAATGCATTTGAATGGGGACATATATATTGACCCCCCCCCCCTTTTTTTTGTCCTGGGTTGGGAACACACACCACCACCCCTTTTTTAAATGGCTGGATCTGCCCTTGGCTGAAGTGTATTTTACTTATTCCAAAACAGGTGTACAAAACAAAATGTTATTTGAAGCGTTTTCTGTACAGATAAAACATGTATTATATTATTTTTTTTTACAGTTGGTTTGACAGAAATGGAGACAAGATAGGAACAACAGGAAATATATTTGTAGATGGAAACAACCTTGTATTTAAACACCCTGCACAGATAGATACTGGAAACTATACATGTCGAGCTTCAAATCTAGCTGGAATCAAAAATCAAACTGTTTGGACCATAGTATCTGGTAGGTACTTTCTACCTGTGCCACTATTTTTACAGGTTGTCATACAGATATTACTACATACTGTGAGAGAAGACATGTATCATAGAAATTTTGTAAAATTGCAAACCTTTCAGAACTAAAATATTACTACAATATAACACAAAGATAGCTATCACTTTGTTCTCTAGTCATCAGGTGAAGAAATTAAATCACATTCTATAGGGCATGTATGTCAAAATGTAGATCATTATTCAGTTTATAGATGGCAGATAGGAGGATTAGTGGGCAGGGAAAAGGAAGTACCTAAATTGTGTACTCAACTCCTCCTACAATTTTCAACCCAGATCCTTCAAACTTCACAAATGTATTACTGTATACATATGTTTTTATTACGTAATGCAATAGATAGGAGCATTATGTTTTCTGATCTATATGTATTTTCTTCTATCCATTGATCTAATTTATGTCCGATGATCCAATATATGGTAAAAGATTTTGGGTTACTTTTGTGGTAACAACAAATTGAAACACTATACTCCAGCTCTATACTTTTAAAAAAATATGCCAAATAGGGTTTTGACCAATATTTTGTAGTTCACTTACCAAAGAAATGATATTGGGAATCATGTCCTATATTTCACTTGCATGAAATTCAAATTTAAAATGTCAGAAAAAATGCAAATTTATCACCAGTGTTTGCATCAAATATTTGGTGCAGAGCAGTTAAATATTATAATTCAATTTTATTTATCAGGTTCATATATAACTTTATGATGTTCATATAATAAAAGTAGAAATTATGATAGATAAACTAAAATTGAATTGCAGAATTTCAACTTGTGAGATATTTTCTAACTTGTTCACCAAAACTATATAATCCAGATTTGGAGGGCCTTTGCTTCAAAATTTCTTTTTAACCCTGAAAAATCTAAATTAAAGAATAGTTTTTAAAAAAGGAACAAAATTAGAGACAAGCTGTAATATTTTGAACCATTAAATGAAATCTGAATCCAAATTGTTGCTGATCTAGTACATCATTTACCTACATGATTACCAACTGTTTTTGCAGGTTGTACAACCAACCTCAGCTTTTAAGATATTTGAAATCTAAATCAAAACTTATCAGTTTCTATACTTTTCTTTTGGTGGAAAATTTCATTAAATTGATGTTTGACTATTCTTATTCTGCAAAGGTTATACTAAAAATCCTGATATTTGTCAAGCAATAGGATTATAAAATAATTAACTGTCTTCTTTCTCCCAAATGTCTCATGAGTTCTACAAATTATCTTAGTTTTCCAATATGATATGCATAAAGTTGAATATCAAAATGTTTATTAGCGTTAATTCCTGGATGCTCACAATGCAGAAAAAGAGTGATTGTTTACTGAAACATTTGTTTAATAAGTCGTAGTTTGATGTTTGGAGGCTGATAGGAATCGTTATTACATAATGGCATTTGTTTATAGCTGCAATCAAGGGAACTGAAATTATTGGCAAAATTTGACAGCAATCAAATTTTATATGATTGATCATATACTGCTTGGATAAAGAAAGAAATGTTATTGTCATATTTGTTTTATTGTAAGATGAAATCAACTTTTTATATTGTATTAGCTATATTTGTTTTCCATTGAAATGAACTGTTGTCATACAGTATGAACATTTTATTGTTAAATCGTGGAGCATCTTTTATGACTTTTGGATTGGAAATTTTACTTTGATACCAATAAAGTACTGGTTAGTTTTATGTTTATGATTGCAGTTGTGACATTTTGTCTTGGCATATAATGAGATAGTGCTAAATATTTTACCAAGGGGAAACCAACATTTTAGGACTTGTTGATTTTTCGATTATCAGCTCATTGCAGCCATGTTGGATAAGGGGAAGATTTTCATGATGGAGATAAAAATGGTTTCGAAAAATATGGGAAAAAATCATTGAAACATTTGCTTGGAAACGTGCATACGATTTTCCTTACTTTCATATTGATTGTCTGATATCTTTGTATGCATACTAGTAGTATTTGGAAGTAATTCAAAGGTAATACATCATATATAAGATATAATCAGTATTCCCACTCTAGGTAAAAATACAACTTTTTCAGTGTTGTCTACTTTGTAAATGACAATGGACATTAAGCAGCTGTTTATTAATCTCATTTCTCTTATTCAGTTATTAAGACCTCATTTACAAGTTTTTATTTTATCTTTTAGCTTCATAAAATTACGTTTGCCAAACACTCAATTCATTTCATAATTCTGATATGAACCCTTTCTTAAGGCATTTGTAATAATAGAAACAGGATTTGAGAACTTCTCATCAGTTTTAAGTGCTTGCTGAATTACAAATTAATGGAATAAAAGTATTATATTAACCAGATGTTAAGGAGTCAAACTTATGATTTGATTCCAAACAAATTATGACTTTTATAGGAAAATAACAATGTATGTGTCTGATCTCCTGGTAGAACAGTTATTTTAGACTCCTATCAACAGTTTTTGATTCTTGTATGGTTTATGAATTAAAAGGTTTTTTATCTTATCTAAACGGCACAGATAATTGATTCCTAAGTCATTTGCATCTTTTTGACCTGCGGAAATTAAAGTAAAATGCTTCCTGCTTAGTGTTGGCTCCCCTTGCTTAAGATCACAAGCAAATGGATAAAGCATAAGGAATGCTTCAAATCAGTTAGTAAAGCAATTAATTCAAGACGTTCAGTATCCAATTTGTGGTCTGTACACTAATAGAAAGAAATCATCCCTTAGTGTAAAGTGAGGACAAAATAACTAAAGAAAAATAATTAATATATGATATATTAGATTTGCAGATGTTTGAATTAATTAGATAGCTTTAATTAGATTTTTTATTTGAAGTAAATATGTTCTGTTTACATGTCTTCTCTTGCACTTGTGGTGTGAGGGTACTCAAGTCTAGAAGGAAAATTGTATCTTAGATTGTATGTTGTTGGTTTGTTGGTGTTTAACAACACCTGCAGAGGCCATGGTTTTATCATGACAGTCGGTTATTGTTTTGGTGGAAAGAGCCATGATACCTTGTAAAGAAAGTTCAGAGTTGAACACACATTGCAACAAGTGGAAAATTTGGTTGATTATATAGGGAATCAATGAAGTGTGACTGGAGCGGGCCCAGCCACCCCCCTCCCCCTTTCCCTTAGGTCAGTCAGCGTGCCCCTGCTTACAAAAAGTTCTGGATCCGCCACTGTTTAACACCACTTTCAACACTATTCTACTAAATTAATGGCTGTCAGTTTTTATTGTTGGAAGAAGCTTTAGGGAACCCCTGACCTTCAGTAGGAAAACTAAAAATGCTAGTCAATTAAGATTGGAGTCTAGAGCACCTGACTCGTGTTAGATGCCAGCTCACCTCATTGTTGACAGGCTAGTGATACAATAGTTTGAAAAATGGGGTTCCAACTCAAAACCATATGATTGAATTCTATGAGCAATATACAGTTTGAAAGCTTACTATCTCCTTCTTCTCTTAAATTGTAATACACTCTTGTTTTTCTCCAAATACAGTGGGAAGAAAAATCATAAAAATAAAACTTAATGTAGGCAAAGTGACACATTTCAAGATATTTGTTTAAACACTATCATGCATGTTCAAACACTATCATGCATGTTATTTCCTTTTATTATTTTCTATTTTGAGTAATATCCTTAGTTTAACAAGATGGTAAAACACCTGTATCCTTGTCTGTTGTAGTACCTCCAGTAATTACGAGACCACCACAGGACAAGGAAGTGGAAGAAGACGGCAATGTGGATTTACAATGTCAGGTGGAAGCAGATACCGCTTATCCTATTACCAGAGTCATATGGATGAAAAATGGTCTTCTCATTAGTTCTGTAAGGTTTTATCTCTCAGTATATGAAATTGGAAAATATTTTTTAAAGAAATAAGGAGATAGATATTTAAATGTAATAAAAGTGAGAAAAGTAGGATATTATAAGCCAACACTGTTTGTTAGTCTGAATTGATGAAATAAATTAAAAACAAAAATTCTAAATGATTTGTATTATTTTTTTTCATATACATGTATGTTCTTTTCCAGAGTTTGTTCATAAGAATTTTTTTATCTTATGCAGGGGTCATCAAGACATCACATGGATCTTGAACGTGGCATTTTAAGGATACCTATTGTATCAATAGATGATGCCGGCACATATGCTTGTGTGGCAAATACAACTGGTCAAGATCTGGTCATATCTAGTGAAGCATATCTCAGAGTTACAAGTAAGTGTTGAACCTATGTTTGTGTAGCCATTACAACCGTTCAAGATCTTGTCATATCTAGTGAAGCCTTTGTCAGAGTTACAAGTAAGTGTTGAACCTATGCTTGTGTAGTCAATACAACCGGTCAAGACCTTGTTATATCTAGTGAAGCTTTTTTTCCAGAGTTACAAGTAAGTATTCCGACAACACATACAGTTGACCTGTACTTGTGTAGCTAAGACAACTGGACAGCACAGACTGGTATTATTGTATTATGAACCACTGTTTCTATATCAAGATTTAGTTCATATAAGACATTGACCTTAGTAATTGTTAAGTTTATAAGAAGTGATATAAATATGAAAGGGTTAGCTATTAATGATAAGAGTTCATTTATGTAGCAATCAGCTGGCAATGAATTTGCAATAAAATTTGAGAGATGCTTGACATACAAAAATATATATATATAGTGACAGGTAAAAGATGAAAGAGAAATATACTCTGTTTTAAGAACATAGAATCGTGACTTTTCGTGACTTTTCGTGTACTGTTAATTACTTGAAGGCAAAAAACTTAAAACACATTTAAGTACCAAAATGGATTACAGCAAGTTGGTTAACATCATGGCATCTTTGTAATTAACTCCAATGACAAACTTGACAAGGTGAAATTAATTTCATCAATGGCAATAGATATATTTCATATGATGGTGACATTTTATATGCTGTACTGTATAGGTTAATTGCTGCAGAAATTGTGCATTAATATCCAAGGTAAACTTCAAATCACTTTTATGTGAATCTCCTGGAGCGAAAATTCAGATTTAATTCTCCAACATTATATGACTGATTACAAACTAATTGTAACCACGTGGCTAAATCAGGATGTTTAATTTCAACGCCAGTATAGATTGAAATTGAAGAAATAACTTTGCAAAAAAGTGGGAGTTTGTTTTCACTTGGCACCATGTTAATTTCAGAGTAATTTAAAAACAGATAATTGAATTGCATGCTAACTTACATTCTGTTTTGATCTCTGATATAGCACAAATTATTGTGTTACAACTGCTTGGTATTTCTTATGTAATAATTTGTCTAACTGAGCTTTGAGCATCATGTTGGATCATCATTAAGCATTAAGAGGAAATAAAGTCAGTAGGGATAAAACATGTTTGTGGTGGATATTTGCACTCAAGTTACGATATTTATTAGTGAGAATTAGTAAAATTGTAAATATTACATAAAAAAGGTTAGGATTTAAGTCAAGCACAGATAATAAAATTCTTAAACAATGTCACATACAGATATTTTGTTGCTAGTTTTTTTCATTTATGAATTTGTCAGCAAACTTGTGTTTTAACTCTGGTGAACCAAATTCTACAAATCTTTAGTAGGGTTTTCCAAAAGAGTGATACTTTTCAAATTTGTTCATTTATACATGTAAAAAGAAGTCAAGATTGAAACTTACAAAAATGGAACATAAATATTGAGTGAGGTTTAAAGTGAATTTAAACTATCATTTTAGCTTTTTTCTTAAATACTTTCTGTGACAGGAGAAGTTATTACTGATAGGTAAACAGTACCAGGCATCAATCTATACTAATGTCAACTAAGTGATACTTTTATAATCCCTGCATTATGTCTAAAAAACATAGACGTGAGTCATCAATAAACTGAATATAAAACTGAGAATACTTCCAAAACCTCAATCAAACTTTGCCTGATAAAAATGTTTAAAAACTGCAAAGAGCATCATTCTGACCTTTGTTATAAACGTGACAAAGAAAAATAGGTTCAAATGTACTATAAAATACATCATAGATATAGGAAGATGTGGTTTGAGTGCCAATGAGAAAACTCTCCATCCAAGTAACAATAGGTAAATCAGTCTAGATAAATTAAAAATTAAGAAATTTTAATTCTGACTTTAATACTATTTGGGTTTTTAAAAAAAAAAAAGGGGGGGGGGGGGGTTGGAGAAACCATAAAATTTAACAATAAATTAAACTAGTGAAGTCATCAAATTAAATTCATGACTAGAAGTTGTAACATTCTGATAGTATTTTATTCATTTTATTTTTTCAGAAAAATTAAAATTCCATCCTGTTCCACAAGACTCCAACATTGAATTACACAAAAATGCTTCTTTACCATGTAAAGCTGAAGGTGATGGTCAGGTCAAGATTCGCTGGTTTAAAGACAGAAGTATCAACATTGCTGAACACATTACAAACATTGATGGCACTTTGACCTTCCTAGATGTCCAGAGGTCCGATTCAGGCAGATATACATGTATGGCTTACACAGACAAACAGGGATCAATAAATTCTACCATTAATATAGATGTTGTTGGTAAGTGTATAATTTGTTTCTCTAGCTCTGCAAGATTCATTTGCATTCAGTAGTACTGGAATAAGGCAAAATAGTATATCTATACTACTAAATGAAGAAGACTCCTCTGAAACCATACAGAGTCAGAAACATTTGTGATTTGACGTATAAAAGGTAGTGTTTTGTACTTCTTAAATTGGTCTTTGAACCAATCCTTTTTCCACAGAAAGCGCCAGTTCTTGAGAAAATATCAAAATTCAGAGACAGTTATCAATTCATGTCTACTCATATACCCTTTTGCGCATGTTCAGTCTATGTACTTGTACTGCCTGCGAAATCGTACTGCGATTTTGCGAGCATCTTCTAGTTACCTTTTAAGTCTGAACATTTCTTTATAGCAAAACTTAATGGCCAAATGTATGTAATGAGAATACTTTTTGTAAAAAAAAAAACCAAGCAGAAGAGTCTAATTATGCCATACAGACATTCAATATTCATGTTGGAAAAAATAAAAAAAGATGGGATTGCCTAAACCATAAAATATAACAACAAATTAAACTAGTGCTCAGTTTTAATTTCAAAAATTCATAACATGCATGAAACATTAACATTCTGTTTAATTGGAAAGAACAGAACCTTCTGGAAGCAATCTAATGCATCAATATAGTTTTATCTAGTTTTGAATTTAAGCCTACTACCATTACTAAACACTGTATGGAGCTAACCTCCCCAATTGATATGCTTAATATAACATATCATCTCAGTTTTACATATTACTTTGACATCTTGAAATACTTGGAAAAAGAATGATTGAGTGGAATTGTCTACTCACCAAATTGGATATACATGGACTTGATGAAGAAAGTCAGATTACTTTTCTTAACAGATAATATAGATACTTGTTTATCTGAGAAGTGCATTGTAATTCAAGAGAATCTTGTCTTAGTAGCATTCAATGGCAGCTGTTATTAGATGTAGATATTTTTATTATAAGAAAATAAAACTTCGATTATTTAATAGTTCGTCATTTCACATTTATGTGATTTTGATTTGTCTACACTTGCCCTTGAACCACACTCCCACAACACTATTTAAAATCAGACTAATCTCTATGTCTGCTCTGACTCCTGGCCCACATTCATTATGGCCACATTCAAATATAAGACTAATCATGTTGTCACTGACCCTTGAACTAGAAGTGAATATAAGACAAATCTTTAAGATGGGAAGTATCATTAGTACTTAAACTCATCATCATCCAGCATTAAGACTCTTTTGTGTTTCCCATCTATGAACCAGGAAGTCTAATAACCCTTATCATGCAAACTTTCTCAAGTACAAATGTATTACCAAGTACACTTAAAAAGCTCATTTTCTGCTTATGTCATTTTGATATGTTTACTTCTCTCAGTGGTATTGTCACTTTCTTCAAAAGATATACAAAATTAAGGGTATACCGGTAATTATATGACCATGCAAGAAGGTTATAATGTCTTTGTTAGTCATGCTTATAGAACAATTGTTGCAATTAGTTTTTTTTCATTTCATGGAATGTTCAATAAGTTATTACATGGAATGTTCAATAAGTTATTTCATGGAATGTTCAATAAGTTATTACATGGAATGTTAAGCTATCAGTTATCGTAATATTCCTACATAGGACATAAGATTTGTATCTCTATTCTGGTTAATGTGGCTGCGTATTTATAAACCCCTAAAGTTAAAAATAACCCCTTTTTTGTATTGGTCTTTCTGTCAGATGGGAGAAGTGGTAACTGCATTGAGGAGCCAAAGGACATTGGAATTAGCCTTTATTTTTGCAAAATTTTTTTTGGGGGGATCCAAAATTGAATGCTATATTTTTTTTTCTGAAATTGGGAATTTAACGGGGGTTTTTTTCTGTGCATCGGCGATGACCCCATCTGCATTGTATATTCTTTTTACAGTAGTTATCATGGGTATAAATTCATAATAATATCACCGACTTTAATACACTATCATATGTTTTGATTAATTAATTTCAAGATATTATTATTCATGTGTTTACTTTATTTACAGTGAGACCAAAATTCCGAGTTGTTCCGATGAATACAACAGTTTTAGAAGGACAATCAGCCATGATACATTGTGTAGCTATTGGAGAACCCAAACCAATGATTTTCTGGGACAAAAACTTTTATCAGAATAGTTTTGATCCAAGTAGAATACAGGTATGTATTCAAAATTCCAGTCATACAAACTATTTTCTCTTCTACATTAAAGATAAGCATACAGAATATGCCTCTTTTTTTTAAATCATGAAATATTTCTAATTGGCTGTTTTGGGATGACAAATGCTCATACAGTCATCATCTGTTTATGATTATTAGAGCTGTAGACTTGTAAAAGGAGTCGATATGTTAAGGACCCTACTTTTCTCCTTAAAATTAGCCTGTTTTTATTGGATATGGTTGACGTTAGGTTTATGCTAAGTTTGAAATGATGAAACAAGCGCTAATAGGTAAGCTTTTTAAAAAGATACCTGGTTCTTTTCATGTCCTTGTTTCAGCTTAGATGCATTGAGATGATAGCCATAAAATCTGAATTTTAACTAGATAAAAGGGCTATATTTATCAAATCTACTCCTTTGGACTTAAAGTTTTATTTCACTTTACAACCCTCAATTTTCATTTGCATCAACAGATAAGTGAAAAATTCTACCTCAACTATTTTCATTATAAACCATTTGGAACTTCTCATGCTAGAGTATCGTAAATCATAACAAGAGAATTAGACAATACAAGTTTTGTAATAAAGGATGTTTGATAAAATTCTCAATTAGAAGTATATTTAACTTACTAATCATTATACAACATCCAGATTAAAAGAGCAAATGCAGAAATAGGTTTTCTCCCATAAAACACTGGTTGGTCTATTTTTATTATCACTTCAGTAATTTGATGATATACAAAATCATCATAATACCAAGTGAAAGTAATAAAAGAAAGATTCCAAAGTGTAAAGTTTACACTAATAAATAGATTATATGTCAAACAAAATGATGTATGCACAATCCACTCTGTGATTTACGTTAAAAAGTTATCTATTTTCAATACAGATTTGAAGTAGGTACTTTGCATTTTAAACAGTAATTAGTCATAGTGCCTCACTTTTTGAACAGGTTTACATGCCATGATTCTGTAGGGTTGAAAGAATCAAAACAGCCAAATTTGAGAGGTTTGATTATTTTTATCTCGGTAAAATCCATTCCCCATTGCACTGAATCTGTTGAAACTAAGCAGGAGGGCTGAAACACACACAGGATAGGAATCGCCATTTATATTATGGACATTCTCAGTCTTAACAAAGAATAAACTAAACAAATTCTACCATTTATATATTTGAAACTAACAAGACTACAAATATTTATATATATGTTTATATCTATAAGACTATAACAGATTTATTTATTTTTCAGAAATTGAGTAATGGGACATTACATTTTACCAAAGTTTATATGGAAGATAAAGGGAGATATGGTTGTACTGCTAATAATACTGCAGGGAATGTACGCATGGAAGCCAATTTAAATGTAGCAAGTAAGTTATCATATTTTACAGAGTTAACTCCCTTGTGTAGATTTAAGAATTTTCACTATTGCTTGGCTACCTGTTATCTCAGTAAGTGGGTTACTACAAAAATCAATTCTCTAAAGTAGAGGATTTGACAATTTGCCGAATAAAAGAAACTAGGTGAAAGCAAAGAGTATAACATTATTGTGAAAATAAGTTTTCTAAGTAATTTTTATATTACAATATAATATGTAGTTGAGCATAGATATTAGAGAATTACTTCTGTTTACATTTGTCATTGGTTGAAGTATTCTTGGTGGTTTAATATTGACTCAATGCAAACCTAGCATGTGGTGGCATTATTACTGCAATGTATTTGACTCAATCAACCATAGAGCGACAATACAAATCTTAGGCTTTGTAGAGGCTCTCCCAGCCATCACTCAAGATTCAGACTTTGTTTCAAACACATAAATTCATTTTCAATGTAAAGATCTTCTAGGGCAAGTGTTTTTATCCAATGTTATTCCATTTTATATGTAAGTAAACTGGGATTCAAAACAGAAAACTAGTGTAAGCTGAGTTCAAAATGTATTACCTATCACATGAAAGAATTCTCTCCAAAACAAAAGAATTAAGAAAAAATGTCACACCAGTTTATATTAAAAATATTTTCTGTTTAATCACATTATATAAGGAAGTCTTGTATAAAGAGTGGAAAATTAGAATTGTCAGCAGAGACAAACTGTCCAAAGAAGTTTATTCAGACCTCCAAAGAATGTTAACATTTCAGAAATAATTAATAATGCTAGTCATGGCAATTAATAATGAGTTTCTTAGTGGTTGTAATAGTACTTTTCATCTGAACATAAATGTGAAATTCGTAAAGTATCTTTCATAATAAAGGACTTAAATACATTTTTATGGAACCTTGTGATGTTTAAAAGCAGCTTTTAGGTCAGTTGTTATTTAAACTTTTTTAAAGTCGAAAATATGAACTTGTGTTTTATTTTTTTTTATCAAAATAATAAATTCAAAACAAAATTTCTGAATTTTTAATTCTCAAAAGATGTAAAAGTAATATACATTTAAAAAATCAGGGTGAAACATGGATAGGTCAGCTGACTGAAACATGTTACTTGAATTATATTGA
The DNA here is from genome assembly GCF_965363235.1 of Mytilus galloprovincialis. Lineage (NCBI taxonomy): Eukaryota > Metazoa > Mollusca > Bivalvia > Mytilida > Mytilidae > Mytilus > Mytilus galloprovincialis. The sequence continues at coordinate 17,637,613 of NC_134840.1, forward strand.
AATCTGACAATTTATATTTGCCTTTTAAGTCTAGTAACAAATCTGTAGAATAATAAATACCTTCAGTAATACAGCTCATAAAGATAATCATGGATAAATTATAGTCTAACACCACATTTTGACAAGCTTGGATTTTTCTCTCTGCAGGATAAAAAATAAAAGTGACAAAGTTACAAATTATATCATCAAGAGAAATTTATGTCACTTTGTTTACACTCAATGTTTCATAAGAAAGGATCACTGAAAAGAAACGGCTGTGTTAGCGAATTTATGGTGACAAGTTTGATGTTGAAATGCTGATTGTGCACAGCAACTATCTAACTGTTTGACACAGGTTGAAAACAACTAGCTTTTGAAAAAATTCTTAATTGACAAGAGTTGAATAGAGTTTTGTACCCTGAAATCAATTTATATGGCATAAATCAAATTAATGTTTTCTCCTGACCAGAATATGTAATCTAGGGTATAAATACGGTATTAAAACTTTAAAGCTGCTCAATTTATTGTCTAAATCTATCAGGATTTCATCATACAGAAATCATTACTAAATTAGGTTTTTCTACTTCTATAACATTGTTTATTGCACATCCATGCAATTTTGTAGCTTCGTATGACGTTTGGTACGGAAATAAAAATGGAGGATCCAGTGTTATATCAGGATATTGTTGGACGATTTTTGTTGTGTTATGTGACATATTATGGACCAGTTTGTTTATACGAGAACCAACATGACACATTCTTTATCATTCCAAGGCTAAGTTGATGCATATTGTGATGCATGGCCATATCTGACTATATTATTTATTGGACGCTATTTTGGAAATAAAGATTTTATATTTGATAGAAAATATATGTCTTTGTATTTTGCTTCTACTAATGCAAACCCATCATATATGCATTGTTAGGCAAATAAGCAAGTATTGTATCCTATCAATCTTTGCCAAAATAAAAACGTATATTCATGATTAAGTAGTTTACTGTTTACAATGATTGGAAATTTCTTAAAGGATTTTTCATAATGTCAGTGAAAATCATTTTTATGTGTTTATAATAATGTTTTTAATTTTTCATGTTGAAAAGTTATTGTTAAACATTTTGCTTCCTTTGTTTTCTGTAAAAGTCTACGTTTTATGAGTTTCTGCTTGCAAGAATTTATGCTTTGCATATTTGATGGTTTTGCATGATATTGACAGAGAACATAAATGGGATGGCTACTAATTAATGAATGTTAAAAATTTATATCACTGTCTTGGGAAAAAAAAACAATTTTAGCAAAAAAAATGTTCATTTCAAATCTTAGAAACTTTCACAGATGATCTTAATTGGATTGGAAGAAGGACTTTATTTTTTTATTTCATTTAAAAGATCGAGAACAAATACATCAAGGAGGCTAGCTGATATGGTTATAGCCAATTGCACATGTAGACAAATTCTACAATCATAATCACAACATAAATGAAATGGATAATATAGTCTAGTCAATTTAGTTCAGAAATATCAGTTCTTTTGTCGTCAGATGGAAGACATGACATAATAGAGGGAATTGTGGTATGATTGCCAGTGAGTCAACTATCCTCCAAAGGTATATGTGTACATGAGATAAGAAATCAATCAAAAACAGTTTTACCTACATCTTAACATTTCTGTATAACTTTTTGATAAAGCTGTATTTAACTCATATCTAGATATTGATTGGAAGATTTCAAAAGAAGGCAATTTTGGTCTTGTCTTGAGACTGAATTGTGATGTTTTTAGGTTAACAACAGAAAATGTAAAACATTTGAAACCTGAACCAATCATGCTAGACAAAATTGTAGTATATATTACAGTAACTGATACCTGATGATGTATCTCTGAAATTTTCGAGGAAATTTTAAGGATGAAAAGTTTGAAATCACTAGACTGATACTGTAAATTAAGAAATTATTCCCAGTTGTTATGAATGTCAATAATGTGACTGGGTGACTTTCACAATAGTGATACATGTACCTTGCATTCTGATATCTGTTACATGTATCTGTATTCATATTTTTCTAAAATCGCAATAATTAATATCACATTCTTCGAAAGTTCACAATAATGAATGAACGCAAGAATTTTGGAATTTACAGAATTAGTACTTTTGCTAACGGTATTCTCAATTTTTTTCCTAGATACATGATTATTGTCGAGCCTGCAACTTTTGTTGCAGAAAGCTCGACATAGGGGTAGTGATCCGGCGGCGGCGGTGTTAGCTAACTTCTTAAAAGGTTTATATTTTAGAAGGTGAAAGACCTGGATGCTTCATACTTTGTATATAGATGCCTCATGTTACGAAGTTTCCGTCAGTCACATGTCCAATGTCCTTGACTTCATTTTCATGGTTCAGTGACCACTTGAAAAAAAAGTTCAGAATTTTTGTAATGTTGAATTCTCTCTTATTATAAGTAATAGGATAACTATATTTGGTATGTGCGTACCTTGCAAGGTCCTCATGCCCGTCAGACAGTTTTCACTTGACCTCAACCTCATTTCATGGATCAGTGAACAAGGTTAAGTTTTGGTGGTCAAGTCCATATCTCAGATACTATAAGCAATAGGGCTAGTATATTTGGTGTATGGAAGGACTGGAAGGTGTACATGTCCAACTGGTAGGTGTCATCTGACCTTGACCTCATTATGATTACATATAACTGGTTATAGTTAAGTTTTTGTGTTTTGGTCTGTTTTTCTCATACTTTATGCAATAGGTCTACTATATTTGTTGTATGGAATGATTGTAAGGTGTACATGTCTAGCGGGCAGATGTCATCTGACCTTGACCTCATTTTCATGGTTCAGTGGTCAAAGTTAAGTTTTTAAGTTTTGGTCTTTTTATCTAATATTATATGCCAAAGGTCAACTATATTTGGTGTATGGAAATATATTATGATCTATATGTCAGTCCCGCAGGTTTTATTTGACCATGACCTCAATTGCATGGTTCATTGCACAGTGTTAAGTTTTTGTGTTTTGGTCTATTTTTCTTAAACTATAAGTAGTAGGTCAACTATATTTGTTGTATGGAAGCTTTGTTAGCTGTACATATCTGCCTGGCATGGTTCATCTGACCTTGACCTCATTTTTATGGTCTTTGTTTAGCTATCTTGGTTAATGTTAAGTTTATGTGACAGTTTTAATAAAGCTTTATACTTAAGGACTATCAACATAATATCAATGATTAGTAAAGAAGGCGAGACATTTCAGTGTGTGCACTCTTGTATTATTTATAAGATGAAATTGTTATTTTTTTGTAACAAAATATACATGCAACTGTCTGAAAGATGAGAATGATGTTTTTATAAGGAAATACAATTTATCAGTTATCTCTGTCAACAGCCTAATTATTAACCTATTACACCCATCATTAATGACATAATGAGAAGAGGTTGAGTGGTAAAATCATTTTCATTTAGGTGTAGAGTAAGTCAAAAGCTTGTAAGTTTTGTAGCAATTACTTAATAATTATGATGAATCAACTCTTCAAAAGACAGAGACATTGTGTTTGTGAATTCTTGTTGCATTTTTGGGCAAGGTTAAGGAAATATTTGTCTGGATGATTTCTTCATGTGGTATATATTTCGCCATATCTGACTTGTAACTCGTTTATGAAATGGTAGAATAATGCGTGTAATTGTGATTCCATTCGCTTCCTTGTTCTGATTCATATTAAAGAGTTCCTCAGTCATACACAATGTAAATGCATTATAATCCTTCTATTCTTTGATTTGGACAAATGGTGTGTATGTTAGCCAACTATGCTTGACTTTCCCACATTTGTAGAAGATAAGCTATTTATGGAATTTCTTCATTTGGAAAATATACCACCTAGTATATCATGAAATCATGTTTTAATATGTTGGAAACAAGTCTTAATTTCCTTTTTATGAGCCAGCTCTAATCTTTGTTTTAAGGATAAATTTAGTGTATGTGAGAATGCTTTCAATATCTTTGTACTTAATGCCTTCATTTTCTATGTTTGTTATTGCAGGTGCGTCTGAGTTTGGAAAGGAGGGAGTTGAAGAGGAGGAAGGAATAGATATGGTGAAGACCATTATAATTGCAGTGTGTAGTGCAGGGGCTTACTTCGCACTTGTCATAGCACTAACAGCTTACTTTAGCTACAGACTGTTTATGAGGAGGAAAAGATTTGCTAAATCTATGGGTATACACAATCGTCTTTGCATTATCTCTTTATTTTTTTTCTCTTTAATATGCATGAAATATTTGCCACTGGATATTAAGCAAGCAACACAAATCAATCTATGTAGCTGCAAGCAAAATATATACTTGTCATTAAAGAACACTATCTGAAGTAAATGGACATAAAGTTAAAAATATTCAATCAAACAGTTTAATCTGTTATTAAACTGTTTTTGAGTGAATAACACATTATATAATGTTTAATTTAATGAAATTGCATCAAATAACATCATTGTAAATAACAATTAATGTAAATTTTACTATTGTTTAAAGTGTAGTAACTAAATTATACTGATCTTTTCATGTTTATAGTTAAATCAGAGAATGGTGACGCCAACAGGGAACAGCATGAACTGTTGGTAAAAGATCGTGACAGTGAATCTCGTGGACAGTTACGTAGTGATAGTGACAACAGATCACATGTGTCAGGGATGAGTTCACATCCGTCTCATTCATCACAATCTCAATCAACCACATCACAGTCACAATCACAGAGAAGTCGAAGAGGAAGCTATGATAGACTTGTATTTCCTAGACATGATCTGGCAACTATTGGCATGCTTGGTATGAAACATTATAACCAGTTGTTCCCATCCCCACCCCTCCCTGCCCACAAAAAAGAGGTTCTGGAACTTATTGTTTATTTCATGATTTGAATACTTACTCTTTCAACAGAATTACACAAAAAGATACAAATTGAAATTTTAAGTCAATATCGTGGTTTCCTTCAGATCTAGTAGATAGATATAGGAAGATGTGGTATGAGTGCCAATGAGACAACTCTCCATCCAAGTCACAATTTATAAAAGTAAACCATTATAGGTCAAGGTAAATTCTTCAACATTGAGCCTTGGCTCACACCAAACAGCAAGCTTTAAAGGGCCCCACAAATTACTAGTGTAAAACCATTCAAACAGGAAAACCAATGGTCTAATCTATATATAAAACGAGAACGGAGAAACACTTATGAACCACATAAACAGATGACAACCACTGAACATCAGAGTTAACTTTCTTTGATTATATCTGTTGTTTTCTGTCACAACTTTAATTGCAGACCAAATGTTGAACTACAGATTTCTTTTGGTTTTCATATTTTATGAAATGCTGTTCCATGGACATTTAACATCTCCTTCAATAAAACTGTTGTCAAACATTTTTGCTTTCTGACAAGTATATTTTAGGTGAAGATTCTTAGCTAAGTACATTTATTCACTATCAAGTTACTCTAAAAAAATTCCTACATATACTGGAATTTAAATATAGCAGAAGTTAGATATCTCAAATCATAAATCTTAAATCTTAATTAATTTTGTGCAGATATAACAACTCCAATAGTAGAATAATGTGTTAAACAAACTCAATGTTTTTCTTTTGCAGGTAAAGGACTATTTGGTGATGTGTTCTTAGCAAAAGCTCGAGGCATTAAAGATTATGAACCAGAAACACTTGTTGTTGTTAAATCACTGCTTGTTAAAGATGAACATTTATACTATGAATTCAAACAAGAGTTAGACATGTACTCCAAGCTAGATCATCCATGTATAGCTAAGATATTAGGAGTGTGTAAAGAGATAGAACCACAGTTTGTTATCACAGAATATTGTGATTGGGTTAGTAACATCATAGAAAAATTATAATGTATGGGAAAGGTCTTATAAATCAGATCAAAATAATATGAATATTTTTTTTCATTTGGTTCAATCAGTTTTTGGTACACATCATTCCAAAATTTTACTTAACATTGGAAAACTTTACAATATAAGATATGAAAAAGTACAATCAAGAAAAGTTATATGGTCACTAAAATTGAGAATAGAAAGGTGAATATGTCACCAATGGGTCTTCAATGCAGCAAGAAAATCAAGCACCTGGAGGTCAGCCTCAGCTGGCCCCTCAATAAAAATGTGTACTCATTTGTTCTGTTAATTGTTTGACAGACAATAGATGAGCTCACTGCAGCGTCCCAATTTATTGACAAACATGCCCAAATTCTGAGTTTAAATGTACTCAAACCATTTAAGGTTGAAATAGGTTTCCATTTAAGGAAAATTATCTAAAGGCATTGTTGAATCCCATGTGTAATGACATGTCCTAAATATTTTCATGTACATATTTAATGGATTTTTCTTAATTTTTCTTATATTTTATAAATTCCAGATTAAGTAGAGTTAATTAATGTCACTCAGGGATATGGAATGTCTTTTCTTGTAAAAATCATTGACATAATGAATGTATTATGACCATCATGGGAATATGGATAAACAAATCCTTGAAAAGAGGATTCATGCTTTATAATATTACATTTGAAAAAAACATTCAACAGTGACATACATAACTGTTATTGTTGATATAAACAAAAATGTGAACACTGATTAACTTAAGCCATGAACATACAACCTTATACTAAATAATGATTTTTTTAAAATTTGAAGAATGATTGACTTTTATAAGTTTATTATTGATCAAATTTCTGAGTCCTCCATCAAAGTTTCCCTTACAAATATGGGGCACTTATCATACACCTAAATTTCAAACAATACTTCTTTATTGATCTCGTATTATCCTTTAAAAATATCATAAATGTTCAAATTTGAAAGAGTAAAATCTGATGTAAGCAAATACACATAACTTGATTACAGGATTGAAAAGCTAAGAGACAAATTTTGTTTTCATTTCATAACTGTATTTATTTTATATGAAATATTTACTTCCTATTTTACAGGGTGATTTGAAACAGTTCTTGTATGCAACAAGAGGTGGCCTTAGTGGACAGTTTCCTCGTGTGCCTCCCTTAACTGCTGTACAAAAGACAAACATGTGCCACCAGGTGGCATCTGGACTGGAACATTTATCAAATCATCGTTATATTCATAGAGACATAGCATCTAGAAATGTGCTGCTGACATCTCGCCTGGAACTAAAAATAACCAGTTTATCATTGTGTCGTGATGCATATGCAGGAGAATATTACCCCTATGCTCAGAATCTTATTCCTTTACGATGGATGCCTCCTGAAGCAGTTTTTGATGGAGAATTTTCAGTTAAAAGTGACATTTGGGCTTTTGGTATTTTTGTTTGGGAAGTGTTTCATCTTGGAGATCTGCCTTATACTTCACTAACAGACGATGAAGTGTTGAAACATCTAAAAATAGAAGATTTAAAATTGACAATGGTGGACATGTGTCCACAGGAGATTATTGACCTAATTACAAAATGTACTGCCGTATGTCCAAAGGAAAGACCTTTATTTAGTGAAATCTGTTCATTCTTTGGAGAATACATTTTAAAACTACAATCAACTGCTCCAGTCTAACTGAAATCCATGTCTGTTTTAGAGAGAGTATTTATTTTGTGTATATATTTTTACATTATACATTTTCATATATATATATAACTGTTCTGCAGTGCAGTGCAAAATTCTACAAGTAATTGAAAATCTACAAATTTTTATTTATCATTGTTCAATGAATTAACCATTATGTCTGAAGGATATATGTTGGAAATATAAGGGAACTGAATGTAAAATACTTGAGAAAATTGTGATTTTTACATATAATCTGTATGTTGATATATTTTTTTTTATTTTCCCTGTATTTATATTTGGCTATATCACACCGTCTAATGAGATGGTTTTTGTTTTATGATAGGAACTGCAAAGTATGTCATTGTATTTTTATGATACACCTGATAGTTATTGATTTATTCTTTTAACTTTCGTAATTCTTACACATTTACAGCTATTGAAAATTAAAAATAAAAAGGGTTATTTCCTGAAGACTCAGAAATATTATTCCTGGTAGAATTTAATATTGGACAATTGATTGATTGATGTTTGCATTACGCAGACTCAGCACAAAAAGGCTATATCACAGCAAGAGATATTTGAGTGCAGACTCAGCACAAAAAGGCGTTATCACAGCAAGAGATATTTGAGCAAGATATATTATAAGAAAAATGGGAAATATTATTCCAAGTAGAGTGCAATATAATAATGGGTTATATTGCCCCAAGTTTCTAATCATCCTATTAATATACAAGGAGATTAAGGTATCATTTCATGTGCTTTACTCACATTATGTCTTGTTTATTATTTTGGTTGTTTATATAAACCAAAAATATTAGAAATTCCTGCAAAAAAAAAAAAAGAATTCCCAATGCAATTCTTTGAATTGCCTGACATTTTGTCTACATTTGTTAGATGTATTGTAAACACACAAAACTTCACCAAATTTGTTGTTCAGAAATAAAAAGAAAGAATGAAATTTGATGCTATAAAATACTGTATATATGTTTAGGAACATTTTTGTTATTGTTAAAGTAATACAGACTTTAACAGATTCTGAAAAAAAACTGTTTATTTTTTAACGAGAATCAATATTTGTTTCTGTTTTGTTTTCCTTAGATATCATTTTATATTTTTTTTTATAGATAACAGTTCTAGCAGTTTGACTGCAAATAAAAACTGAATGTCATAGCAGTTTAACTGCACATAAAAATGATTTGTATAGCAGTGTGTCTGCTAAAATGTTATTCATTTGTGAAGACAAAGTAATAAACAGTCATTTATAATCCTAGCTACAAGTTAGTTTATACCTCACGAAAAAAATAACAAGATTACAGAAAAAATATACCTTTAATTTGTAAACTACAATGTACATAGGCGGATCCAGGGCCCGGGCGCCCCTTTTGTTGGAAAAATTTGGTTGATTATATAGGGAATCACTGAAGCATGACAGGAGCCAATCAATTTTTATCAATGATAATTGTAAAAGAAGTAAACATTCTACACAAGATTGAAACAAAAATGATATATATGAATACGTCTTTAGAATTTAGATATAAAACATAAAATGAAAGAAAATCTGATATTTTAAAGGAAAATTAAACATGAAGCAAATGGCTATATATTAGAAAGGACAACCAAGTTGTCTAGAGTGATTGTACTGTGTTTTAGTGTTATAGTTTTGTCATTGTGTAGTTGATATAGATGTGTGAATGAAATCAAGATTTGTTAGTATGCATGTCGTGTTGTGCAAGTAAAACAGGGGAGGTAATTCAGATTTGTTAGAATCATTTTATGTGACTTCATTTTTTTTATTCTACTCGTATAAGGATGATACAATCATATACTTGTATGTTCATACAGAAATCTATCATTTCTTGTAAACAAAACTTTGCATTCCATTTAGATGTTCATATTTTCTTTCAATTTCAATCAATCATATTACAGATTTTGTTAAACCTAAATATATTAGTTGTCTTTATGACACAAGAGAAAGTTAAAGATGGAGATAAGAATTCACTCTGTTATCATGTAGGATCTGAAGAAATTCACATGTTACAGAACATTGAATATCATTATAAACATGGCTTCCAAGAGACTTGAAAGAGAAAAAACTTTTCATACAGTTAGATTTATGGACTACCAAAGTATTTTTTATGACAATCACACATATCAAAGTATTAAACATAAGATTATATAAGCACTATCATTTATTCTACCATTATGTAACAGAACTATTGAGGTTTACATCAAATCACAGGTATATTTCTTGCATTTCTGACTTACAAAATTTATATAGGTCATATTTTGGCAACAGAAATTATCTGACGAAAACAAAAGATTTTGTTGTTCAATTCAAATTTAATATTTAAAGATTATAAAATATAATTTACAGTTAACCTTTATAAATCAGTAATACATATAATGAAATTTAATTCACCAGTTTACTGCAAGGATGCAAAAAGAGTTTGTTTGACTCAAATAGTTTCTATATTTAATATAGGTAGTCCTGTATTTATGGTTGTCGAACAACTATAAATTCTTTTACAAACTTCCACTTAAATAGTTAATCCTTTAAAACAAAAGATGAAATAGTGTTGCAATATTGTGAAAAAGTACTTCCAAAGACACATATAATTAATCTATGTATTTTTTGTAACCTATTATTAAGATATTCATATTTTATTTCCTACAAAAACAAGTCCCTGAATTGATTGGTTGACAAATCGTTAGTGAGATAGAGAGTGTGAAATATGGTGCTGAAGTTTTATCAGAACTTTATGTATGTATGTGTCTTAATCTATGCAATTAGATTAATAAAGCTTATTTAAATTATAAGATCTGAGTTTAATTTTTATACATGAATAAAGAAGATGAGGTGTATAGGTCAATGAGACAGCAACCCAAAGACAAAAAATAACAAAATACATCTAGAGAGTAACATGCAGCCTTCAACCAAAGACCTGTTTCTAAATAATAAGTCTTCAAACTCTGAATTGTTTGGAATCTATTGACGATGTGGATAAATTGATAACACTCAATTCCTGAATTAATGAAAACAATATAATACATTAAACCACAATAAATATAACCGAAAGACATCTAGCAGGTAGCTTGCTGTATTCCACAAAAGACAGGTGAATAGGTCAAGTCTTTGAAAGCGGCAAAAAACTATAGGAACCATTAAAATCAATTTTCCCAATTTTATGATACATAAAGAAATAATATATTACTGGAGGTGTTCCTGTCTAGGTCCTCATTAGTGGTGTTACACTATTTTTGACTCACCTAGGATGAAGTATTAGGCAGCGAAACATAGCTAGCTGATGCATCTAAAGTTGTTAAGTTTAATAGTTTGATAGGAACTACTTGTGATACATCATTGATATCTTCAATAAAGTTGCATTACTATCAGCATATATCAGTTTGACATCTACTTTGAGGCACCGCCCCCTAGATCATGGTTCAGTGACTTTGAAACAATTATCAATTTTCAATGTTAAGTTTTCTGCCTAAGTGAGTTGATTTTATATAAAGTTGCATTTACACTATCAGTACATATCAGTAGGAAGACAATTTTGAGGCCCTGTCCCATAGATCATGGTCTAGTGATTTTAGATTAATTAGCAATGTTGCTGTCCGTTGGATTGTGGTTTTAATGCCCCCGCCTTAGTGGAAGGAGCATTAAGTTTTACCCTTGTCTGTACTTCCAACTTAAACTTGCCATATCCAAATGTTATGAAACTTATACACAACGTTTATTACCATAAAACATAGATCAAGTTTGAAATTTGGTGGTGTCACTTTAACCTTTCTAGAGTAATGCCCTTTATAAATGGAAAAATTGCTAAATTTTTAGTTTCCGTTTTCTTACTTAAGTCTACCTCAACCAAATGTTATAAAACTTGTACACAATGCTTTTTACCACAAAATCACAGATCAAGTTTGAATTTTGGTGGCATCTCTCTAACAGTTCTAGAGTTATGCCCCTTTATAAATGAAAAAATTCTGAATTTTAGTTTCCATTCTCTAACTTTATTTTGTGTCAACCAAGTGTTATGAAACTTATACACAATGCTTATTACCACAAAACACAGATCAAGTTTGAATTTTGGTGGTGTCACTTAAACCTTTCTAGAGTTATGCCCCTTTATAAATTGAAAAAGTCTGAATATTTAGTTTCCATTCTCGAACTTTAGTTTGCCACAACCAAATGTTATGAAACTTCTACACAATGCTTATTACCTCACAACACAGATCAAGTTTGAATTTTGTGTTGTCACTATCATAACATGAATTCCACAATGATCAATGTTATTTCCATATTTTCATCCTCAACATTATTCTACAAATAAGACATATTTAATTACCTTTTATCACATCTCAGAATGTGACCAATTTCCAACTTTTTGTACTTTCAAAAAGCTAAATTTTTGCTGCCACTTATAGATCAGAAATTTCTGACAATACCAGAGCATCACTGTTAACTTTTTTTTCTGTTTTGATCTGTTCATGGTGTGATTGTTGTCTGTCTGTTCTTTTTGCTTTGTTCATTTGTTCTTTGTCTGTTTTTCATTTTGCATTGTTCGTGGTGTTGTCGTTATGTTCTTTATTTTGCATTGTTCATGGTGTTGTTATGTTCTTCATTTTGCATTGTCCATGGTGTTCTTATGTTCTTCATTTTGCATTGTTCATGGTGTTGTCTTTATGTTCTTCATTTTGCATTGTTCATGGTGTTGTCGTTATGTTCTTCATTTTGTATTGTTCATGGTGTTGTCGTTATGTTCTCCATTTTGCATCGTTCATGGTGTTGTCGTTATGTTCTTCATTTTGAATTTTTGACAATACCAGAGCATCACTGTTAACTTTTTTTTCCTGTTTTGATCTGTTCATGGTGTGATTGTTGTCTGTCTGTTCTTTTTGCTTTGTTCATTTGTTCTTTGTCTGTTTTTCATTTTGCATTGTTCGTGGTGTTGTCGTTATGTTCTTTATTTTGCATTGTTCATGGTGTTGTTATGTTCTTCATTTTGCATTGTCCATGGTGTTCTTTTGTTCTTCATTTTGCATTGTTCATGGTGTTGTCTTTATGTTCTTCATTTTGCATTGTTCATGGTGTTGTCGTTATGTTCTTCATTTTGTATTGTTCATGGTGTTGTCGTTATGTTCTCCATTTTGCATCGTTCATGGTGTTGTCGTTATGTTCTTCATTTTGAATTTTTGACAATACCAGAGCATCACTGTTAACTTTTTTTTCCTGTTTTGATCTGTTCATGGTGTGATTGTTGTCTGTCTGTTCTTTTTGCTTTGTTCATTTGTTCTTTGTCTGTTTTTCATTTTGCATTGTTCGTGGTGTTGTCGTTATGTTCTTTATTTTGCCTTGTTCATGGTGTTGTCGTTATGTTCTTCATTTTGCATTGTTCATGTTGGGTGTTGTTATGTTCTTCATTTTGCATTGTTCATGGTGTTGTTATGTTCTTCATTTTGCATTGTTCATGGTGTTGTTATGTTCTTCATTTTTCATTGTTCATGGTGTTGTCGTTATGTTCTTCATTTTGTATTGTTCATGGTGTTGTCGTTATGTTCTCCATTTTGCATCGTTCATGGTGTTGTCGTTATGTTCTTCATTTTGCATTGTTTGGGGTGTTATCATTATGTTCTTTTTTTGCAGTCTTCATGGTGTTGTCGTTATATTCTTTGTTTTGCATTGTTTGTGATGTTATCATTATGTTCTTCATTTTACATTGTTTGGCGTGTTATTGTAATGTTTTGGCATTGTTCATAGTGTTACCGTTATGTTCTTCATTTTCCATTGTTTGGAAATGTTATCGTTGTGTTCCTCATTTTGCATTGTTTATGGTGTTATCGGTGTGTTCTTTATGTTGCATTGTTGAACAATGTTCGCGGTGGTATCGTTATATTCTTCATTTTGCATTGTTCGTGGTGCTACTGTTGTGTTCTTCATTTTGCATTGTTCGTAGTGACAAATTGTCATTATATTCTACATTTTGCATTGTTCGTGTTCATGGTGTTGTCATTATGTTCTTCATTTGCCATTGTTCGTGGTGTTTTCATTATAATCCTTTTTTTTTGCTTTGTTTGGGGGGTGTTATCGTTGTGTTCTCCTTTTTGCTTTGTTCTCGGTGTTGTCATTATGTTCCTTTTTTGTAGTCTGCGTTGTGTTGCCGTTTTATTCTTCATTTTGCATTATTTTGGATGTTATCATAATGTTCTTCATTACGCATTGTTTGAAATTGTTTGAAATAATAGCAATTTTTTTTTTAAGTTGGTATATTCTGAATACACTATGACCTAAGAAAGCACATAGTAATATACAAAAAGTAAATACAGTATGATTTCCCATGAGACAACTATCTACCGTAGAACAAATGATGTAAATGTTAGGTCACCGTACGGTCTACAACAATTAACAAAACTCATACCTTTTAGTAAGTAATTAAAGGCTCCGACAAAATTAAAGATAATCCAATTCAAATAAGAAAACTTACAGCCTGACTTATGTCCAAAACAAAACGAAAAAATAAATATAATATACAGGGAAAAAAACAGCCTGTGCATCACAGACTGTAGACTTTATACAATGTCATTCAGAATACGACGTGGTTTTATCAGAATGGAATACATTATCAATATTCATCTTATTGTCTGTGAATTCTCGTCTTGTCGGGTCAGAAATGAGATTGTACACAGTTTAAATGTACTTGTATTAAGCACAACAGTACGTGTATCATTGAATTATATTCTCAATCCAATGTAATAATGTACTTTTTGATATATACTTAATACTTAACCGACAATGCTTTTTCTGATATCGGAACTTTATTGTATGTACCATCTTCGCTAGCCAAGGGTTACGATCCACTCCCGCTCCGTATGTACAAGACAAAAAAGTTTTATGAGTAAAAAAACATAATCACTTTTATTCGTTCGTTAAAAAAAGACATTATGGACCCTTTTCTAATTCGAACATGTCATCTTCCACACTTTGATATCAATTTTCATATTAATTTCACTTACAGTTTACTACATGAATAAGTTTAAACTGGACATTATGATGTCCTCTCGATGTGGTTTGTTTAATTTAATCGTTGAGTTATTGTATCATGGACGGTATCATTTCTAAGTAGGTGGGCTCTGACGGGGATAGTAAGACAGTAAGAATTGATAGTAACGTCTACTTTGAGTTGCAAAACGTAACAGTTAAGCGTCGGTAACACCTTAACGGATAGCTCGAACGGATCGATGCCAAACGAATAATTTTTTTTCAATCCGTTCATGTCCGTTAGACGTCAGTCCATATCTGTTTTTATCCGTCGACGTCCGTTCTGTCCGATGGAAAATTTTAAGCATGTTCAAAACTTTGAACGGACATCCAACGGATGAAATGTCCGTTGAACGTCCGGTAGACGTCCGGTTTGTATTTGCACTCGTCCTTTTTGTTTCCGTTTTGTATACGTTACTTGACCGTTATAGATTCGTTGGAGGTCCGGTAGACAAATTCACCAACGCATTTCTACCGGACGTATAACGGATAAAGCGAACGGGAAAACGGACATGAACGGAAGGATAACGGATACCTACCAAATGCAAAACGGATAAATGCCAATTGAAAATTTTGCTTAACTCAAAAATGACAATTATGGAAAGATCAGATTTCTTGAATGTCATGAGTGTCTATTACTCATGCTTGGCTTGAAGTAAGAGCATGTCTTCACTATCGAGCATCTCTTATTCAGGTCCAACTGAACTTAAATGTTTCAAATATAAACCTACTAGTTGTCGAAAGGATAAGAAGGATAAGACAAAGGAGGTGGGCAACATCATTGCTTAGTCATGAAAGATATGTATTATAATTATCGCTCACTTTAATTTTCCGCTTACTAGTATCTTGTTCATCCTTTTTATCCAGAACGCTTTCGTTAGGTGTCCGTTTTATCCGTTTGGATGTACATTTGACGTCCGTTCTGTCCGGTACGTTTCCGTTTCTCGTACGTTGCATATCCTGTAAGTGTCCGTTCTAAGCATTCGTTACCCGTCCCTTTTATTTGGTCAGTATACCAACGGACACCGAACGGATACAACTTTTGTCAACGGAAAACTTTTTTTCATCAGTTCGGCATCCGTTAGAGCTATCCGGTAAGTGTGATCACAGCTTTAGATAGTAAACTAATAATCTTTCGATATTAATATTCAAATCATTCCAAAAAATCGCTGTTATCAACCTCTGATTCAACTTTCATAAAATTTTGGTATCAATTGTACATATGAGAGCGCCTAAAATGCATTTCTCAATATAATTATATTTGTAAGAGACACCACTCTATGAAAATTAATTGATCGGCACTAATTTTTGAATTCGTCCAAGATATTATTAATCATGATAAACCTATGATGCAAGTTCCATAAAATTTTGGCAAGAATTGTACATTTAAAAGCGCTAACAATGCAATTTTGAACAAAACTATTATAAAAAAAAGGCAGTGGCTATTCGTCCGGCTAGCCGGACAAATAAAGCATTTGTACGGGTTTTCGCTATTTGTCCGGCCAAAAATAAAATGATGAAGATATAACATCGTGTTTTGAAGGTTTTAAATAAAGCACGAGTTGTTTCAAAATATATTAGCTAACATCATTTTATGAAAAAGATCTCATTCTAATAATAAAAAAAACTATACATTTGATTCAGATTTTTTTGTTCTAATATTCTAAAGGAACTTGTGTTAGGGAGGGCAGAAATGATTCTCTCTTTTGTTCTTCTGCCTATGAATTTCCTGTAAAGCAAATAGTCGAGCCAATCATTATTGGCTTCATCTATTCTTTGAATCCAAAAAATCCTGAATTTATTGTTTCTGTGAAGTTTGGTTAAAGTAAGGTCCTCATATGATTATGCACGATCCTTCATTTAAATTGTTCGGCGATTTTTATTTCATAGGAAATTAGAGAAAAGGTCAGGCACGTGTAACCTGTCCCCAAAAGTAGGATTGTGTTTTCGATAAGATTTTTTTTAGAAAAAAATGTGTATTAGATACAACAGAAAAAAGGGGGGATTCCCCAACCCTGGTGTCTTATTCCAAGTCCAGGCATATCAGTATGTTCATATATCTCCGTTGTAGTATAACTGAAAATAATGCATCCAAGCAAGTTTGATATAGTACTTTTTTCCGAATGCGTCCATAAGGTAAATGGGGGTAAATCATCACTTTCACTTTGTTTTCAGGCTTATTCCTCACAGTTAACATGTACACGCTATTGTTCTGGAATCACTCCTATATACATTTGTTTAAAGCAATCACATTCTCTCTGGTTTTCTCTATGACATCTCTAAATATAAATCACGATCTCCAATTCTCAAAACGTCCATTGCATACGCGCGTGTGTTATCCGACACCGCGTGTGTTATCCGACACCTCATCCGGGACACTTTCCGCGTCACATGACACTTTTATTGATATCGAAGGTTTGCGCATCTGCAGACGGATGGCCGGACGAATAGAGATTTTTAACTATTCGTCCGGCTAGCCGGACAAATAGACACTCCGTAAAAAAAACTATAGGACATAAGTTTCATAAAATATCCGGCAAAAAATGTAAACGTGAGACAGGACGGATGAACACACAGACGGACGGACGAAACTACAAACGCCAAATATTTCCATTGAACCTGCATTGCGTTACGCGGGGTAAAAAAAATTTATAAATGTACGATTTGCCCAGCCTTTTTGCCGCTTACGCCCACCGAATTTGGTCAAAAGACTGTTTTCCCTCTTTAGTCAATTAGTAAATTGTGTAAATTTAATTTTTCACAATCGTATTCAAACACACTATCAATATTAAGGTGCCACAAAGATGTATTAATTTTGATCTAAACCATGACAAATGTAACCAAAGCCATGACGAATTTCTAGACTCTTAACTTAACCATGTCAATCCCATATAACCAAACCATACCAATTTGGATATCTTGGTTATCCTGGGTTAATTCCTTAAAAACAACAATTTCAATTTAGATACATTGTAGTTTGACTTACAATATAGATTCAAACATTTAATTTGTTTTTCATTTGCTCATTTGAGAAGAACTAAGGCAATTGTTTTGGGAAGTTACATAACTTATCCATGACCAACTTAACCAAATTATGACAAAATCACTGTATAAACGCTCCTCGATATGGCGACCTTACTACCCGTGATTATGCTTTGTTTGGGGTGTCGTCGATATGTTCTTCGCTTGGCATTGTTCATGATGTTGTCGTTATGTTGTTCATTATGCTTTGTCTGTTGTGAAGTCGTTATGGTTTATATTTTGCATTTTTCGTGATGTTGTCGTAACGTTCTTCATTTTGCATTATTTGAGATGTTATCATATTGTTCTTTCTTTTGCATTGCTTTGGGTGTTGTCTGTATAATATTCTTTTTTTTTTCCTTTGTTCGTGGTGATCAGAACAATTTGTACAAACTTGTAAATGCAGAAAAACAAAAGAACCAATAACGTTCCTTCAAACTATAAGTAAGTGAAGTGATGTTAGTCATCACATATACAAGTCTTACAGTCTGTGTTACGTGTTCCATCTTAGACCAGAGTTGAGGGCTCAAACAATCATGTTTTAACCCGCAATATTCCTCGTGTGCCTGTCTGAAGGTCAGAAAGTATAAGTCATATTTGTTGTTGGTTGATGGCCCCAAAATTATTTTAGCACATAGCATAGCTGTAGTTGAAATCAGGTAGTTGATTTTCTCTTTAGAATGTTTGCACATTTAGAAATTATGTGTCTTTCCGATGATGGCTTACATTATACACGGTTAGATGTGTGTTTCTGGTGTTTCTGGCAATTTGTTTCATTGGCAATCATAACAGATCATAACACATCTTCTTATTTCTATCATAAATGGTTTTCATGGAAAGATTGCGTTTGAAGTTATATTAGAAATATTTGATTTGATTATCACCAAGATTCTATGCATTTTTTTTCAAAAAGAAAGAACCAAATAATTTTTCTCAGCAACACAATTTGAATTTAGAGGAAATACAACCTGTAATTCAGATGTCGTTGTCGTTTTTTTCTTTTTTCTTTTTTTTTCTTTTCTTTTATTGTTTTGAATTGTATCACATTTTGTCATGTTGGGGCCTTTTATGAGGCCGGCCGTAGAAATGCCCTTTACCGTCAGTCGTCAAACGGTTATTTTCGGCTACCGTTAGCGTCAAATTGCTTAAAATTTTACATTGATTTATATTATATGTCTCTGTTTTTATTAAATACAATTTGGTGCCGAATTGACCATGAATGAAATGGCGTATGACAAACTTAATTAAAAATGATATATTTTTAGATTGACTCCTAAATTCGTTTTTCCTGAAGATCGCACTTGTTTCAGGGGGAGATAATTCAAAGTCAAGGTCACCGATTAGCAACCAATAAACAAGATGGCTGATGCTGAACAGAAGGAAAACGCTGGTAGGAATTCACAATGAAAACAAAACTAATACGATCCCATCATTATTAAACAAATTTTCCTTAAATATATACCTGGCAGATGAAGGTCGAGGAAATAAATTTGCAGTTTTGAATCCTAACATTTGTGAATGAAACTTTCACGAGAACCAAACTTTTTTTTATAGGCAGTGTCTGCGCGTACCCGCATGCGGGTACGAATAGTAAAATTGCCGTTCGTTGGCTACGCGTACCCACATCCGGCTTTATAATAAAATGCAATCGGATCGGGAATAAAACGTGAAATATATACAGAATTTGTCGCAATTAGTGAATAAATTGATTAAAACTACTCAGAAATTTTATAATTATTTATATATCATAGGTAATTGAACAGTTTACTAAATTTATACTTTGGCTTCATCATTGACATGTAAATTTATATATGATATTTATTAAAGTATCTGAACATCTGTATTTGGTCTCATTTGCCAGAGTTCAGTCACAGCGGAACGAACCATTATTCGACAAGAGGGAACGGTGACATATATTATCGATAATTTCCGTTTATATTTCACGTTACATTCCCGATGGCATTTATTTATAAAACCGGATGTGGGTACGCGTAGCCTACGAATGTCAATTTGACACTGCCTTTTTTATATTGTTAAATATTATTTTCAAATGCACAGCTTTGCTGGAACTTTTATAAATTAAGACAACAGCAGGATAACGATAATCAATTGTACTAAATTGATCCAGCAAAAACAAACGGGGTTACAAACTAAAACCCAGGGAAACACATCAACGATATATATGTAGCCTATAATACACCTTATCGCTAATCCCGTCTGACCCAGCCGCTTGAACTTTTGACGCATACAACAATCACTTTTCCATTGTGGCGTCAGATATTTTGTTTTATGACGTCAAAATTTTACGGGAACCTGTGTGATTTTCAGTAATGGCGGACAAATAGCGATAAGGTGTATATGAGGCAGGCATTACGATGCAGTCTGGTAACTCCGCCCACCGAAGGCTTTGATCGTGTATATTTCTTCTTTATTATAAAAAAATTTCATCAAATTTTATTTGAATCTTTTCACTGAAAACTCAATGTTACGTTTTTATCTTATTTCACCTAAGATATATCTGAAATGGTTAGAAAATCAATCAGACAAATGGGTCACCTTAGTCCGAGATTACTCTGACGTCCACGGCCACAGCTTGTCTGGCAAAACAACCGTTGGATGTAATCTCGGACTAGGGTCACCTGTGTTTTTCACAGAAGTGAGGTTGTCCAGTAAGTCCTCCCATGAGTAGAAAACATGTATGGCGGACAGATTTATCACATATTAACGAACTAATACATTTAACATTAGGAAATGATGTTTAAGTGATGGACCAATAATAGAGGAGAACGAAATATAAAAAAATAAAGTCAATATGATAAAGAAATTGGTGAAAAAAGAAGAATACATCAAAATGTAAAAACATTTTTTTTATTATGATCAGAAAATAAAGAAAACTAAAAATATGATTAATAAAAAGATAAGAATGTCAATAGAATGGTTATTAGTATTCTCATATCAAAATTGTCATTCAGTAAATTCTGAAATGCAGCTAAGACACCATAATTCTTGTCAAATGGTTTAATCTTTCTTTTACACAACAGCCCGGGTGAATTTTGCTTTTTCCACCGGCCCACTGTGGACAGCCCACTCTTATGGGTGGGCAGAGTGGACTGTGGACCGGTGGTCAAAGCAAAATCCACCTGAGCTGTAGTGTAATACAAACATGTTGAAAAAAGAAACTGAAATACCGTAACGTTTCTGATTTTGGTTCTGTTGTTAGGGATTTTAGTTGTGACGTTGATTTATTAAAAATGAATTGGTATTGAGTTCCTTCCTTATATTTTACTAGAGTGATAAATATATATTTTATTCAAAGTCTCATGCAAACAAGATAAATAAGTATAAATCAACTGCTAGTGTCACAGATATGATAAACCAAGGAAGAAAGGAAACAAGACTAGTGATGTTCTATAAAAAAAAAAGAACAATATGGTAGCAATAGAGAAAGAAGGAAAATTCACACCACCAGTACAAAAAGGGAGAAATATACACCCTAAGGCATAACAAGTACCGCACTCACATATTGATGCACACAAGACATCATACTTACCACAGACTATAAGGGACTGGAACGCCTTACCACCAGACGACCTCCCACAGACAGAGACACTAGGTGCCTTTAAGGCCCTAGTGTCAAACCTCTTCTAGAGCCTTAGAGGCTCCTACTGTTTTTAGCCAATTTTTAAAGTTTAATTAAAAATTCACTGTATATAGGTACTTCCACTGTTTTACAGCAACGATTAATTACTTGGATGTCTTCTCCTGCAAACAGAACTTGTCAGAAACATTTACATCAGAATCTTCAGTTTGGTAAAGGAGGCTATTATCAGACAGAATCAGAAACAGAAAACAAACGCATACGTACAGAAAATGACTACTTGATAACAACTGCCATATTCCTGATTTGATACATAACATTTTAAGAAAAAAAAATTTGGCTGAACTTGGTTTTATGGTTAGCATAACCTCACGCTAAATAAATATATGGCAATGTGAAAAATACAACTACAAAGACAACATTTCGTATAGGTTGGGTCCCAACTTGGGTCTAAGCGTGACGCAGGTTGGCCAATTTTTTTTAAGCGTGACATGTGAAAGTCTCATATTCAAGGAAACAACGTCCAGCAGGACACTGGAACTTACATGTGCTATTTAATATTACTGCAATAAAAACGGGATGCAGGATTCTCAATAAACAATAAGTGGGATAAAATGAGATCCCCTATAGGGAATACATTACAAATTAACGCAAGAACAATTAGGACAGAGATATAATCGAGTCATGTGGTAATTTCAAGATACTATTTTGAAAGATCAGATCATTAGGTGGTGTCACCATGTGCACAATATGTTTTTTAACAGTATGTAACTATAGTAATATAAGTTATGAGTCTAAAGGAGATCAAAGGAGCTGAAATTAAAATGACATTTTCTTTTACAAAGGGGGTGTTGGTAAGTAATTGTTTGGTCATGTTGGTAAATGTATGTTTGTTTTGTTTTTGCAAAGAATTTTTTATACATTTGTGAACATGTATTATTACATAAATACTATTCAAGACAAATAAAATTAAACTTCTCAATTATGTAGTTGCAAAATAACTAAGATCAATCTAAACTCTTGCCAGCGAAACAATGATTTAATTTCACCAAAAATTTTCAGAATCGCTAAATCTTCATGGCCAACTACTTCATAGCGAAGTATTAATATAACATTCAAAACAATTCAAACAGTAACTGAGCCTCTGTTTGAATTAATTTTACAATGATTTTCGCTTCCCATAATCTGTGGATTTTTTATATTCATTGAATAGAAATTAAAAAATGAAAGTGTAGAAGGACAGCTGATGGATAGTGCGATTGCAAATGTGCGACACATGGCCAGCTTGTGATCAGCATTATATTCTGCAAAATCTCTTATGAGCTTATGTTTGTATTGTAATATCATTATTTGAACTGAATCAAAATAAAACAATTATATTCAGCAGTGGATTTTTTTCAGGACCATTTTTTAATAAAGAAGATATCTACATATATACGTATTATATAAAAAAAGATAGAAATTTGCTCCACATATCTTCATTTATAAGCTTATATCTTTCACGAGAATCCCAATTTACAACTGACAAGATGTTTTTGATGTTCAAAAATGTTTTACAAAATAATAAAAAATGTGATATAAATTAAATTGCACAGTCATGTGGAATTCATCATATAAACTGGACTTTAAAAAATAAATTGAGACAGATTCACATGAATTAAAGGCAATCATGATATACCTAGGCTACTCCTTGATGTCAAAGGAAAACGTTTTATTTAAGTTTAAATTAAAGTATGAATGTATAAATAACAACTATATATATTGTCTAAACCTTTATTAAGAATTTTCAATAATTACATTTTGTACAATATCATATGAAACAACTGCAAGTATATTTTTTATTGCATATACAAAACAATTTCCTTAGTGATAAGCAGGAAAACACTATGCATCCAAAACAGTTACTGAATTTCACTTCTCGAAGAAATTGGCCACTTCTTACTACTCTCTCATGGAAGGAGAGAACTTTTTGGTCTTGAGCTAACTATTAAAGGTTATTCCAGAAACATTTGTACTTAAATAAGAATGTTTTGGTTCAGTCATTTTCCATTGGAAAGTGATAAGTTCAGTAATGAGTTTTTACAGCATTAACAGGGGGTGGTCCAGGATTTGAGTTATAGGGTGTAAACCTAATACTTTTGCCAACCTCTGAGCAAGTCGAAATTTTTTTCTGTTTTTAGTATGCCCAAGTTTAATTTTACCCATTAAAGGGTGCCACAAAGGCCTACTTATGCCCCACCTGACTTAGCCCCTGATTAAACCAGTTACAAAATGTGCCGTCTTTAAAGTTTCATTGTTTTGAAAATATTTGCTGTGAATGCTTGTTAATGTTGCTGATTCATGAATTATACTGTTATATACATAAATGTTTCTGTTTTGATGCTGAAGTCAATTTGTGTGTTGTTTTTGTCATGTATTGCTTAACAGTGTTTGGGATGGTTTATGTATCATCTTATCTTTTTTTGGTAGCACAAGTCTGCCTACATGTACAATGTATATCAACATTTAGGGGTTAATTTTAATTTTCAATATATAGTCACATAACTACATTGTACACGTAGGTGGCTATACAGTATATTGTGTGTTTTTGACGATTTTATGAGTTTTTGTAATTATAACTTCAGATAGTTGTTAGTTATTAAAAAAAATTCCTCTCCAAATTTGGCTCTTTAATGGATTTTTACATTCTCAGTATTATACATGTATACAATGTATATGTCCAAGACTCGTCCCATTTTGAACCTATATGTACTTTGGAAAAGCAGGTTTGAAGTACATACCCAATTTATAATATAATATAGTAACATGTTTATTGATATAATTTTCTCTTGATAGAATTGTAATTAAAACCTTATTTGAAAATAGAATAAAACATGTACATGTCCTTTAAATGTTAATTTATACTTTTCAGATTCTTTAATAGCTGATATACAAAAAAGAATAACAGATGCATTTGAAATTTTTGACAATGAAAGCAATCAGACAGTTGATGTCAGGTGATTTATTGTACTGAATTTATAGCAAACTGAATTTTATTTTTCAAGTATAAAAACTAATTACAAAATGCTGAAAGCCTGAAAACAAACAAGATGTAATGATTTTTTTATGACCGCAAAATTTTTGCGGTCGTATACTGGTATCACGTCGTTGTCAGCATGGTCCGAAGACGGATGGTTTCTGGATAATAACTTAAGTACAAGTAGATATAAATCAATAAAATTTTAACACAATGTTAACAACCACAAAAGGAAGCTTGGGATTGATTTTGGGGGTTCTGGTCCCTAAGGTTTAGGAACTAGGGGCCCAAAGGTCCCAAAACAAGCATTTATCTAGTGTCAGGACAATAAGTTGTGTATACATGTAAGTATGTCAATTGTTCTGAAATTGTACCACAATGTTTAATACCATAAGTAGAAGGTTGGGATATATTTCAAGGGTTATGGGACAAACACTCTAGGAAAAAAGGGCCAAAAACAAGCATTTTTGTAGTTTCAAGACAATAAGTTGGAGTTATCTTTCTTTGTCCAGAATGGTTGTTGAATCACCTGAAACCAATACTTTATGAAATTTTCTTTGAAAATTGGAGTTATCTTTCTTTGTCCAGAATAGTAGTTGAATCAACTTAAATCAATGCTATATACAATATACAATGCAATATTCACTTTTACTACCAACTAATAAATTTAAAAAATCTTTACCATTCAGTGATTACAAGCACTTTGATTACCATTCTAGGGTAATGCCCCTTTACAAGTGGAAAAATTGAAGAATTTTTTCGTTTCTTTTCTCTTAACTTAAGTTCGTCTCCACTAAAGGAGTAGGTCTGGTAAGGACCGATTTTGGCCTCAAATTTCAGGTTCATCTTACGAAAGATTTTGACAACTTTTTAAACACTTAAGTGTCTATTTCATTTGAATCAATTAGTTTATGTGAACGATTTTAACTGATTTAGTCATTAAAAACCTCCCGGTTTAAGCTCAAATATGAAAAATCTACCAAATATGTGTCACTTTTCAGATGGTTTTTGTAAAAATTGAAAGTGGCCGCATCCGTGTTCATCCTTAACCTTTATATATGTTATGTATTATCATAAAATACAACTTACATTTCAATATTAAGGATGAACACGAATGCGGCCACTTTCGTTTCACACGAAAACCGTCTAAAATTTAACTAAAATGCTAGAATTGTGAAGATTTCAGTAATTTAGCATGACTTAATGGTGCTAGTACCCGATTTATGTGCATTGTATTGTCAAAAACAGGCCATATTTATGTAGCAGAAGCATTCTACTGTCCATTTAATAACTAAAAGTTTACATTTTAACAATTTTGTAAAACTGCTATATTTTGGGGCCAAAAAGGGGTCTTACTGGACCTACTTCTTTAATGAAATGTGTATATAATGCTTATTACCTCTTAACTCAGTTCAAGTTCAATTTTTGGCAGCTTCACTTTTACAGTTCTTGAGTTATGTCCCTTTATAACGTTATATACTAACGGGGGCATCATCTGTGTCCCTTTAGACACATTCCTCATTTATTATTTTAAAAGTTACTATTAATTAATATTAATTTTAACCATGACTGTATGACATTTTATATTTTAATATTTTATGATGTATTTAAATGAGTAGTTATTGTTGCAAACTCCATTAGAAATTTGAATTGAGATCAGTTTTGGAATAGGGGAAAGGGGGAGGTGAAAAAAAAATTGGGGAGGGGGTGTCAATTTTTCTCATTTCAGATTTCAGAAATTTTTAAAAAGAAAATTTCTTCAAATGTTTTTTTTTTGGAGAGGATTAATATTCAGCATCATAGTGAATTGCTCAAAAGCAAAAAAAAATGTTTAAGTTCATTAGACCACATTCATTCTGTGTCAGAAACCTATGCTGTGTCAACTATTTAATCACAATCCAAATTCAGAGCTGAATCCAGCTTGAATGTTGTGTCCATACTTGCTCCAACCATTCAGGGTTCGACCTCTGCGGTCATATAAAACTGCGCCCTGCAGAGCATCTCGTTAAAAGCTATTGACAAATTGTATGGCATGCAGTGACACCTTTAATTTTTTGATCATTGAAGTTACATGTAGTAGTCTTAATCATCCTCAGTTATGATCAGTTTAAATGATTTTTTTTTATTATGAATGTAGACCAACTACTTCATTATCAAGTCACCTTTTTGTTACTTGAACCTATATAATTTTATTTTATAGAGAAATAAGTACCATCATTAGATCATTAGGTTGTGTTCCAAGTGAAGCAGAATTACAAGACATTTTGGCAGAGGTAAGAACAATCATACAAAGATAGAAATATTGGTAAACAATGTACATGTAGCATATTTAAAACAATTTTACACCTATATATATAAATCTGGAACTGAGCTAAGAAGGACAACTCTTTTTTAGATTAATCTGACTTTCTACAATTACATGGAGTTGCAATGGAAGTTAACCAGTATAATTGAAAATCTTAGTCATTTGTTGTAAATGAAAATACAGCACACACATACATTTGTATCAAAGAGAAAGAACTATGAAGAAAACATGATTTCTACATCCAAAGATTAAAGAACTTTCAGCTTGGTTTCAGTAACTGCAAGCAATCTGTTAGTTTGTGCAACGGAATACTTTTACAAATATATGAATAAATAAGGGTATCCAATGCATATTACTTTTGATGACTATATAAAGCATGTTTGTATTATGCATATGTTTATTCCTTGTATAACTACTTGTACTAAAATCAATGATTGTTAATGTATATAATTATAATTGATAGATAGAAGAAGAGGGTACCTCATTGTACAAAAATCAATTTGTTAATTTATATATTTATCATTGATAGATAGAAGAGGAGGAACCTACAGGATATATACGATTTGAAAAGTTTTTACCAATGATGACAAAAACATTAATGGAAAGAAAGTAAGACACTTTTATTGCATCTACAGTATTTGAGTATTTGGTCAGTACATTGGATTGGTTGTTAGGTGAACAGTTTATTCTTAGCAATATGTAGTGAATAAAGAAAGAATAATTTGTTGCATTCATTCTTTATGATTTATGTATCTTTTTTCTTACCTGTTCCATAGTTAGCTTAACTGGAAATAACAAATGTATATCCTTAATCAGATTTCATGGTCCATCTACCAATCAAGCAAATATGATTTCATTGTTTTGTACACACTCAAATAGTTGAGACAATGAATGTGTATGGTGATATGTTAATGTGTATGGTGATATGTTAATGTAAATGGTGCGGCTGGAAAGTATCAGAATTGCTTTCCAGTACTGGAACAATTTACACAAATCATAGTAAATGTCATCTTTTTGACAATTTTTAAAGCAAAACTATGAATATCTTTATTTCTTAACTCAGAAGTGTGTCTGTGGATACAAAAAAAAGAAGTTGTTTTCAAATTATTTGGATTTGGTTTTGTCCATAAGATCTGATATTAACTACAATGACTGTGGTCAGTTATTCGAGTTAAGGAAATCACCAGAGAAAGTTTTATTCTCTTATTTTAACCACTGGGATCCTGTATGTTAGTGGTGTGAACATTGTTTGGCAATCAGGAGATGAAAAGTATATTTTTTATATGGAGTGGTATAGAAAATTAAAGTTTAAAGATGAAGTTTACATATCATTCCAGATGTCAGCCTTTTGACCAAATTGTGATCCTTGGGATTGAGAGTGTACTCGTTCACATGTTATTGATGTTTACCTATAATGAGAGAAAATAAGATATATTTAAAACTTTTCAGATATAAACCACAACCTGAAGATATGATATTAAAAGCATTCCATGTATTAGATCAGGAGGGGAAAGGCTTTCTGTTGGCAGAGGAACTTACAAAATATATGATGGAAGAAGGTATGTAATATCAATAACAAGTACCGGTACATACAAAATTATACATTATTATAAAAGTACTAATGTACAGCAAACCTGAAGCTGTCTCTTTTGTTCCATGTGTTTGGGAAACTGCAAAAAATATTAGGTATAAAATGAATTGTTAAATAATAAAATAAATTCTAACTTCAAACTTATATACAAAGTTATCCATCAATGGGAGATCAAGAGGAGAGGGGGGTATAGTTGGAACCCCCTTTTTAAAATGGCTGGATCTTCCCTGGTGCATACTATATGGCTGATATTAAATCTGGCCTGCCTGTTTTCTGTAATGATTATTTGAATTTGTTTTATTGATACAAAACTTTATATACAAGAATTAACTTTGTATAATACATGAATCAACTGTTGTACAATACACAAATCAACATATACCCAACAATTATATTACCTTTTAAAAAGTGGATGAAGACTGTATAAAATTTGAAGTATCTGTAATTAGAATGTCATTTTAGTCAATTATAACAGTATTATTTTTCTGACAGGTGAACCCTTCACACAAGAAGAAATGGACGAGATGTTATCAGCGGCTGTTGATCCAGACAAAGGAACAGTACTCTACAAAGACTATGCTTCTCAAATGACCATTGATGAACTGTGATATTTATTTTCTTAGTTATATTTTTGTAATAAAATTATGTGTCTTATTATAATTTTGTTTTCTTCTATCATGTGTCTGTTATAGTAACTGAATGTTAGTCTTTCAGTGTCATCTGAGGTATATAAGACTCTCTCAAAAACATATGACAGGATGTGAAAAGGGCCTCATTTTAACAACTTTTTTAAAAGAATTTGAAATTTCAATTAAAGATTTAATTTTATGGTTATTTTAAAATTGACACAATTACAGATGTAAAAAAAGTTAATTTAGAATCTATGTAGATATCACAATAAATGTATCAACATAGAAAAGCCACATCTTCATGAAAAGAGTTATATATTGATGTATACCAATCATCTTCATTTATTCATTAAATTTTTACATCTCATAGTAGATTTTTGACTACAAATTAAAGATTAAAAGAGAACCTTACTAAATTATCAATTATTTTTTTTGCTGTAATGAACAGTACCTATCATTTTAATATCTAATTGGTATTTACAAATTCACTTTATATTTTCCACTCGAAAATATATGCCTTATTTGTAAAAAAAAAAATTGAAGAAAAATCAAAATTAATGTAATCTTTTTTTATGTGTAAAATCTCTGAAAAGAAAGAACACAAGAACCCTACCTTATTCTGAGCCTTTTATTACACATAAAGTGCTATAGTAGTCTCAGCTTTGTTTATCATCTATTGTTGATATTAGTCAATAACCTTAGAGTTCATAGTTTATTGGTAGATATCTAGCGACCATTCAAAGAATTAATTTAATATTTTTAAAAAAAACATACAATACTGAAAACACACATTTTACATTAAGTATAAATTGTTATTTACAATAGCAGTTTCTGAACAGAATTCAAAATGAATGAGAGCAGATGTGGGGTATACATCAATGTGATCATAACTGCCCAAATGACAAAAATAGCTAAAAAAACCTTTGGGTTGCAATATATACAGTGTACAATATGTCAAGCTCTATCTCCTCATCAGAATAAAAGTAGTATAAATTAAACAGAAACAATCAAAGTTATATTTGGATGCAATAGAATGTGTCCCTGTGCTTGTGATGCATGCAATTATATTTTCTGGTAATTGGGTTTTAGCCTATGAGAGCACTGTCTGCTCTTATTGTTCTTATGTTGTGCTTTTAAACCACTGTCCCAGATTAGGGGAGGGTTGAGTGCTCAAAAAATCATTTTGAACTTGCCACATCTATATTTCCTGTCAAGTGATGAGTCTGTAGTTCAGTGGTTGTGGTTGGTTTCATATTTGGTTTTTTTTTTTGTGAGAAAACTCACAAAAAAAATGTTAGAAATTAGGGGTCGTTATTTTTCTCATTAAAAAACCTATACACAATGCCTATTAGCACCAAACACATATTAAGTTGGAATTTGGGTGGCATTGCTTTCACCATTGTTGAGCTATGTCTCTTTATAAATTGAAAAAATGCTAAAATTGCTGTTTCTGCTCCTACTTTACTTTGCCATGACCAAATGTTATTAAGGGACGACCATTTGATTGACCATTGGGGGGCCAGGAGGATTTTCAGCCTTAATAATCACAAAAATAAATGGTTTGTTCTGTGGTAGTTTGAAAATAAATTACCCGACTTACAATGTATTGAAAATAAATAACTCAGCAGGTCTAATTGAAAGTATGAGACGGCACTAGATTCTTCATAAATTCATCTTTTTTCCCCAAAAAAATCGGAAAATAGAATGTGTCCATAGTACACAGATGCCCCACTCGCACTATCATTTTCTGTGTTTAGTGGACCGTGAAATTGGGATAAAAACTCTAATTTGGCATTTTAATTCAAAAGATCATATCACAGGGAACATGTATACTAAGTTTCAAGTTGATTGGACTTCAACTTCATCAAAAACTACCTTGACCAAAATCTTTAACCTGAAATTTGCACTATCATTTTCTATGTTCAATGAACCGTGAAATTGGGGTCAAAACACTAATTTGCATTAAAATTAGAAAGATAATTTCATAGGGCACATGTGTACTGCATGAGTTTCAAGTTGATTGGAATTCAACTTCATCAAAAACTACCTTGACCAAAAACTGTAACCTGAAGCGGGACGAACAAACGGACGCACAGACAAGAAAACATAATGCCCCTCTTCTATCGTAAGTGGGGCATACAATCTTCCCAAATGTTTTAATAATAAAAGTATAAATATTATTTAAATATACTTGAAATGTCTGAAAATTGGTGTCATTTAACTTAAGGTATATTTCCTCAGGAACACTTACCTTACTTTTATTACAGGGCCATGAATACATTGAGGCAAATGCCTCATGTAGGAAATTTCAAAACCAAACGCTCGTCTCCATATCAAATTGTGTTTACGGCGAGTGCCCTGCAAGAAGCAAGTTCTGTTCTCCCTCAGACGTAGCCCCTGATTTTTCGGGATCAATGTTTCTTATTTATTTGTCTATTGTTCATTGATTGCCCTTCCGTATTCTGTCAGTGTTGCATTCCTTTTGTAATTTAGTAATTTTGTTATTAACTTGATCATGATGAGTTTAAAAAAAAACCAACCAGAAGCCACAGACTTAACTATGTGAATTACATTTTTGCTTTATCATGTCTTTTGATGTTGTCCCTAGAAACTTAAGTCTTACACTGAATCTATACATTTTGCTTTGAGACCAAAATATTGTCAACAGATATGATTATTAAAACAGAACTTTAAGCGCATTTTCAGATTAAGATAGGGTCTGGAAAACACCCAGAAAGCATGATTTTGCATCATTTGTTCTATAGCTTCTTGGGCGTTCAATAGGTCCAAAACCCTTCAAAAAAAATTTTGCCTCGCTCCGCTCGGCCAATCACGATTCCCGATACTTTTAAAAAAGGCTAGATACAACCAAACTTTAATACTTTGTATGTATGCAGTTGGGAATATAAAAGATTCATCCCTGCAAAGGATGATGATTAATTCTGATTAAATGGTATTATATATAATGACTTGACTATACATGTATATTTAGAAAAAAACAAAGAATTTAAAAATTGTATGTTTTCGAATATTATAATTATAGTTGTGAAAATAAATAATCAGTCCCTTGCTTTAATGAAAATGAAAAATCTTGCTTCAATAGTGCAGAAAATAGATAACCTGTCCTCTTAATTTACAAAAATAAATAACCGATCCAAAACAAATCCTTCTTTCACTGTAGAACGTTGTCCCTTCAGCGTGTGCATTCTTGTTTAAAGCTTACTATATCCCGAAAAACAGCCCTTATCCTACAAAAGGGAGCAATATTAGAAGGGCAGGCCAAGTAAAGAAAAAACTGAGATGAAGCCATGGATTAAAAGGTACCGCATATAAAAACGCCTAGATTGAACAGGAATCACTACGTATGAAGTTCAAAATTAAGCAGGATGCAACGCACATGAAAGTTGAAATTTTGCAAGAGGCCATACAACGAAAGGTTTAAATGGAACAAGAGGCTCTACTTACAGAGGGATATCCGAATTAAAAGCAGCATCGATGTTTCTCGATACACAAAGGGAGCTGCTACTACAGAGGCTGAATACTGTAACTTAGAGTATGATGATAATCAATGAGTGAGCCATATCACGAAGGCAACTTAAGACCCGATCCCCAACGTGTACAAGACTTTTGTTGACGAGCACATGAACGCTAACTAACTTCAGAAAAACTCTTCTATATGAACTCACGGTCCAATATTCTCTCAGAACTAGTATCACAAATAAAATACAAAGATGGGAATTTTGCTAGCTCAAGTTTTGTAATTTCTACATTTATCAGAAAAATATAGAAGATTTAGGATTCGATTTGGGACCGAAGATACAAAAGATGCTACACCAAGGTTAACACCTCTACTCTAAAACCAACCCCCATTTGACGACAGTTCAACTGTAACATAGAGACGACAGATTGGCTGTATCATAGAGACAACAGTCAAAAACAAGAGCATTTCAAGACAAATCATCCCGTTGGCCGAATTCCGAGCGATCCGCACAAGATCAATTAAATGTCGCAGATAACAGTTAAAATAATATTATATTTGGTTCACGCGTTGTAACTGGTAAGGCAACCACACACAGTCGGGATTGCAATGCACACATCACCTGTTATGAGTGTTGCGGTAAATAACAAACCACTGACTGCTCTATAATTTACTAAGGTACATCCACACACATCTTATCAAGTTCGAGTTCGATTCAAACTACCTACGGCAGTTAGCACGGTGGGTATGGTTGTCCTGCGAGAGAACGTTCTGTGCTGGTGATTCGGTCCTGACGGGTGCTGGTGATCAATGAAAAAATGTAAACAAAGACGAAAATGATGATTTTTGACGTTTTCACTCATAAAAAATGGAAGAAAACAGTTGAGATTTTTCAATTTTGTTTCTTATGGGTTCATATGTAAACCATTAAAAAGTTGACTCTCTAAACTGTTTCAGTAAGCGTAACACAAAAATGCTCATTTTCAGAAAATCTAGCACTGAAAAAATAAAACAAAAATGCTCATAGAGTCCGCTTTCTACACCGCAATCCACACGACAAAACTATTTTGTGAAAAAAACATTGCAATTTATTAAAATTTAGCATTTTCTCAATTTATTCATGTCCTGATACTGTGCTGGTGGGTCCTGTCATTGTGCTGGTGGGTCCTGATACGGTGCTGGTGATTTCGGATAAGAAGTTGGTCATATTTGAAACAAATGTTACAAAATCAATAAAATTGGGCAGATACATTTGTAATTGTTGTCAATAGGATCTATGACTCCTATTTTAGCTCTTGTGCATCCATTTGGCTGTTTAATGTGTGTTTTCAAATGATCGTAACTTGTATTACATAATTACATAAAAGGGCAACATCTGTCGTCCAATATCAGATAACAATATATAGTATCTAAAATAAGAATAGTTTTATTAAGATATTAAATGCCCCTTACATTGATGCTTCAACAATGATCAAAGCCCATGCCGCATAGACATGTTTGTTAGCGCTCCGCATACCCCTCCCCACTTCTACCAAACCAACCCTCCTCATTTCCTCCTTCATTGTTACAGTGGTGTACCAACACAACAATTTATCACATAAAATAAAAACACAAAGACACACATTACTGAACAACGAATGCTCGCAGATACTGAAAGCTAGTTCAAAGACGCATTTTCAACTTATAGATGAACCATGTTCTCATATACAAAAATCCTAATCGTGTCGATTAAAAAAGTCTTAAAACTTAAGTTCACATTTTAATGTTTGATGAAGCAGAACTTTAAAAGTGTGCAGTGAATCTTGTGCTCACAACAGTTATTGTCATTATTATGTTTACATAAGACTTATAAAGGAATTAAGAAGGTACCAAGAAATATTTTACAGTTCAATTTAATGATCATGAATGGAAGGAAATGGTACGGAAGTTTACATAGGACAAAAAGAAATTGATAGTATTTTTTGTCGAAAGACTTAAACGCTTCTTTGCATTATATAGTACAGCTCTTCTATAAAAGCATGCAAAAAAACAACTTTGATTGACTTGCTTGCTATGTTTGCTTGGATGTTTTCAAACAATAGGTAGGCGGAGTTTCAATACATACTGGGATTTGATTGGACAAATACAAACTGACAGGAATTGAAGTTACTGTTTATTGTCCAAACAAATTCTAGTATATAGTAAACAGACTACTTGTACGACTTTGCCCCCCCCCCCCCCCGCAGAGCTATAGAAAAACAGTACATTAACGGGCGTTACACGGACTCTTTTTAAACGATACACGGACTCTTTTTAGTTGTTACACGGACACTTTTTATGAATAGAATCACTCGTGCATGAACAATGAGTTCATGGGCACCTTAACTTTCAATTAGATTTGAACTTTTTGGTTCACCGACATATTTCCTGTCTTTTTTTTAATGAAATATTTACGTTATCATCAATATAATTTTTTTTAAACATTTTGAGTAGAATACTATTCATATCAGTATACTAAGAGATTCGTACATTTAACTTAAAAAATGTGTGTGTGGGGGGGGGGGGGGGGGTATGTTTTTTTCCTTATAAAAAAAGATATTTTGATCCCAAATTTTATGAGAAAAAAGTTACTATGGTCAAGCAGATAACAAATTAATGATCTGCATGATTCCTGATTATTCAAATACCGTATATATAATAGTGCTAATTAAATAAATATATATACATATATATTTGGGTGATGGTGCTGTAAAGGTAAATAGTTAATATATTCAGAAAAGTGCATACCCCTCCCCCCTTTTTATGGAGCATGGACATGAATAGAACAGAACATATTTTATTTCCAATTAAGGGCCCACAAGGGGCATACAGAGTATACATGAATAAGGCAAAAGAATATTGATTTGCATAGATACATAGATACAAACATTTTTTTTTACATACAGTTACAATACAATTACTAACTCATATTCACTTTAATAATTTTACCAACAGCATTAAGGACCTGATTGTCTTCACAGTTTAATAAATAAATAAATTTATGCTGATTATCAAGTATAGAAAAATTTGGAATTCTTTGGCAAACAAAGTCAAAGAGAGCATCTCTATCTGATTTAAAATTTTCACAGTTAGTTAAAAAATGGATTTCATCTTCAACACAGCCAGAGGAGCATTTTTTGCAAATTCTTTCATTTCGTGGAATATTTGAAAAACGACCAACTTCAATTTGAAGCATATGAGCAGAAATACGTAATTTGCATATAGATCTTCTAAAATCAAAGTTCTTAATTAAAGAAAGATAATTTTCATAACCAAAATTCTGCTTAAATTTCACATAATTAAACAGTTTTCCATCAGAAGCTTTATTTTGGCTAGCATACCAATTGCTAATATATTTAGTGTGAATTAATTTACTAGATATGTTCAAAAATTTATATTGTCCGAAATGTTTTACTTCTTGTTTAATTTCAAAAACTTCTAATACTTTTTTTAACAAATGAGAACCAAGAAGTTATGTTAGATTTGTGAAGCTCTTGGCTGCATTTATAAGCATCTTTCAATAGACTGAATTCAGTTGTAAGATTTTCAAATCTATACCAGTATTTTACAATTGACTTTACAATATCATAATGTAAGGGGAAACGTCCCAGTTCTGATAATACAGCAAAATTGACACTCCTTTTGTGTACACCAAGTATAAATTTAGAAAATTTAAGATGGAGATTCTCACACTTAAGATTTTTAAAAATATTTTCAAGATTAAATAAGGAAGACTGTAATTTATTACAAGAGACATTATAACCTCCCCATACCTCTGAATTATATAACAGAATGGGTTTAAGGGTATGATCAAAAATATGAACACAAGATTTTATTCCAGGAGACAAATTGATAAAATCCTTTTAAAGTTTATAGTAGGCCTTAAGAGCCTTATTATAAAGTTCAGTTTTAGCTAGATGAAAACTTCCAGATGCAGTAAAGTGAACACCTAAATATTTGTAATGAGCGACACAGTCAATCAAGTTATTCTGCAGTCGAAAATTCTCCTGAATTTTCCTTCCAGCCTTATTAAAAATTATGACTTTAGTCTTTTTAATATTAACTTTCAGGCACCAGTCAGCACAATATTTGAATAGTAATTTTGGATAATGCTGAAAGTGAAGAAATGATGATACCGACGTTTATATTTCAATTAAAAAAGACAGGAAATATGTAAATAAAAATCAAATCTCATCAAAAGATAAAATCCCTATCAACTCACCAATGCACGATTGATCCTATAAATAAAAAGTGTTCGTGTAATACATGTCCAAATAAGCAGCAACTCTTGAAGAAAATCATTCAACTTGTCTTATGTCCTCAATTTTAGACGGTTGGTTGCGATTGGTCATATTGTAACACGTGCTTAATTAATCGCGATCAACAGTTGCAGAGACCGAGCATGATTTTATTTTTTTTTTAGTATTTGTTTTAATATATACAATAACAGAACAAAATCCTTTTTTTCATAACATTTCACTCACTAATGAAGTAGAAATTTCATTCTTTTGATACATTTATATTGTTTATATTGAATTTAATTATAAGTTGAATTCAAATCTATCAGAGGCGGATCCAGTCATTTTAAGAAAGGGGTTCCCAACCCAGGAAAAAAGGGGGTTCCAACTATTTGTCCACATTCAAATGCATTGATCGTCCAAAAGAAGGGGTTTCAACCCCCGGCACCCCCTCCCCCCCCCAACTGAATATTAAATTCATGTATTTGGCAGCAAACATGCGATTGTCACGAAATGTTTAAAGGGGGATAGGGAAATGAAATGGCACATCCTGCATTTTTCATCAAAGTGAAGATCACAGCCTGTTTATTTCAAATCAATTTTGGCCCCTCCCGCTTTCCGTTTCACCCATAAAAATTAAATCTTATCTTACTTACCACTAAAATATTTCTTTAATATATTACTTTTTAACGAAGTTGCATTTTAAAAAAGTCTCAAACGTGTTAACACACATCTTACACTTGAAATGGTTCTTTTGTTTTTATCAAATCATTAGATTCCTGATTTTTTTTCTGGAAAAAAAAACTCCGTTGAAGGGAAATGAAAAAAAAAATGTGTTTATACTATAACTTACATTTACTAATTTGAGGCCTTTTAACGGTTTCTCAAATGTTCAGTCTTGCAAAATGTAATACTTCTTCCTTGAAACGTCGTACAAGTCAGATACAAAACAAAAGTAACAAAAAAACAGGCCGGAAACAACCTGCCGTATAGTTTTTCTGCACGAGTAGTCAGGTCAAGGTCAGCGCCGAGGACCTTGACCTGACTACAAGTGCAGAAAAACTATCCGGCAACGGTTGTTACCGGCCTGTTTCTTTGTTACCTTTGTATTGTATCTAATACTTACCTGTCGTTTACAAACATCCAAACAATCATAGCAAGCAATTTTATCAATGGTTTGCTTTGCATATATTAATACCATATTAATAGAAGAGCTGTAAATTCTAAAAAAAAAATTCTTGTTGTCGTAGATGGTTAAATCCTCAACAAAATCTCAATAACTTTGTTGGAACGAATAAAGGTTTTAAATCAAATTTTCGTGGACGTTTTAGCTTCCACCCTGACGAGGCATGTTAGCTGTTCGTATGCCTTTGCACCTGACGCACGGAAACTTTCACATTTCCATCTTCTTTTCTGAA
This sequence comes from Mytilus galloprovincialis, assembly GCF_965363235.1. Classification (NCBI taxonomy): domain Eukaryota; kingdom Metazoa; phylum Mollusca; class Bivalvia; order Mytilida; family Mytilidae; genus Mytilus; species Mytilus galloprovincialis. The sequence goes on from NC_134840.1 coordinate 17,675,492, forward strand.
ATATTTTACCCAGCTCATACTTGACAGGATTGTTATCCTAGTAAAAGGTGTAACCAATGAATTGAACACAAGTTAAAAATTCCACAATACTATATAATCCATTTTATGTGTCAATTTGTTCGAAAAAAGTCCAAAAGAAGAGAGTTTTTTTAATGTCATGATTATCTGTCGCTTTCTAGATCTATGCTTAGCATTTGTTTCAGATGACATGGACTCTTCACCCTGGTGATCCTGCTGCCTTTCATAACTTTATCCGTATACGTATATTAATAGATAAACAAAAGGCTGCAACTGGTATTTTTGTATTTAAAATGATTCGTTGTAACGAGAATATTTGTGGTGAATGGAAACTGTGAGGGTAAATATCTTAAATTGCTTATAAATGTTGCTGGACCCAGTTTCGTTATCTGATCTGAATTTTCTGAAATGTGTAAGGTAGATAGACATTGGCCTTTTGATTTTTTTTACTCGGTAAGTTTTGCCCTAATTGCTTGAACTTTTGCAATATTAAAGCCGATTTCAATGAGTGTGTAGACAAAGGGAATATCTTTGATTATCTTGCTTGCTGAACAGAAAAGTCATTGTTAGATTATGTAAACTACCCTACTTTAAGAGTAGACTAGTCCGATAAATGACACATCTTTCTGTCTGTAGGACCAGGCTACTTCGAAAGGAGGGTAGTATACCTTACCTAACAATGACTTCACGGTTTAGCTAACAAGCAAGCTAACCAAAAATATTACCTTTGCCTACATACTCAATGGAATCGGCTGTAACTAAAAACTCTAATATATTTTAACAGACAGTGGTCATGTTTGTTGATGAATATTGTTTTTCCTAGATTCACTCTTGAAAAATAGGGTCGTCTTCCCATTCTGATGATTCATCAGACATTTCAAAATTATGTGAATGTGATTTGTTTGTATCCAGTGATGGACACGACTTCTGCGAGATATTGTCTTATTGGAACTTTTCTCCTGTGCACTGAACGAAACATTCGTCTCGCGTTCACAATTATTATATCTATAATGAGTTTATTTACACTCTATAGAGTTTTCAGGATGACGACAATTTCATTCTAAAACTTCTACGACCTGAAGTTTTCGGAGAAGAAATGAATTGTATCCACATAAAGCAAACGATTCCGAAGAGAAGCCGTATTCGTAACCTTCATTCTACTTTTGAATAAGCAAGGGCGGAGTTACTTGATCTTCAGAATTTTGAATCGTTAGAACGAAATCCTTGATTTCGTCTGTTTCTAATAAATGTGTGACATTCCGCTAAAACCTCAGAGGAGGACCTAGTACAACATTTCGTCTGATTAACCAGAGGACCATAAATCGCCTCTATGCTACATAACAAGAATCTTTGCTGTACCCAGTACGATCAGTGGCAAGTTTATGCAAGATTTATTTTTCAAAACCAAAATACCAATACTAAAGTAATAAAAGACATATATCAGACGGGAGTGGGCTTTTTTTTAATTACATCTATCAATATATCTATATTCTTTGTTCGATCATATTCCCGATCAATTCATATTTTCCCAAATTAAAACTGGACATCATCGTACGACCTTTCATTGTATTTACTGTTGCCTTTTAACCGTCTATCAAATTCAGCCCTTCTGTGTTGAAATGAAATATCATTGATATGATGGTCATATTAAAAAAAAAAGTTTACAAAACTTTTTGATGGGTAAGGTAGATAACTCAAATTCTAAATTTTACTTTCACAGGTGACAGTGTAATATCCTTGTCATTTTTATAATTGATCGATTATTCCAACATTCAAATTTACGTTTAAACATACACATCATTGATCAGTAATAATAAGGGAAGGTAAATATAAGAGTCGAATTAGTCCTTAAAGTATTTTGAATGCATGAATGCAATCTCTACCGAAAAACGACGATTAATGATTATATACTTTTCTTGATGACTGACAGATGCATTTAATACGCCAGCATATTATAAACTTTATTTTGACTTAAAAACGTGCGTGCATTTACATTAAATATTGAAGAATAACAACAGTTCAGGCGATACTCCATGTCATGAACAATACACTTGACAATTTTTTGTAATCTACCCATTGTTCTTTCCTAATGTGTTAAAGTTGTATCACAGTTCTTTACCTCCAATTACCATAAAGTTAAATAAATAATTCACTCTCAAATGTTTCACAGTAAGTTATATTAATTTTGGCTGTTCACATGTTATACTTATTAACTTACTAACACTTTGAAATTATTACATGTAATTTTATGATAAGATAGCATTTCAACAACTTGTAGACTGGGGGTGTTATACTAATATAGTATAAAGGTCCCAGTATTGCCAATTAAAAAAGTTTACCCTGTATCACTTCGTAACAAACTTTTACAATCAAAGATATCTAAAGAAATCATTTACCAAGAATAAAATCATTTTTCCAACAATAATGCGTATTCACTTCCTCAAAGTATCATATTTATATACAAAAGCGTTTATCAGATATATCGTTCGTTTTTTAACTATACTGTCACCTTTCTATTGTTGGTCGATTTTAGTGAATATCCTTTCTCCATATTATATAAATCAAAGTAGAAAAAAGTCCAGTGCATTTAAAAATGTTCCATCATCATTTGTCAGTTTGCTTGTATTTCCATAACCAACTTATAACAATCAAACAAAATGTATACTCCCGTCCACTTTCTTCCTATTTTTAGGACTAGATTTTACATCCTTTGATTTCGTTTTAAGTTTAAGAGCATTCAGATTGACGTCCGTTACTGTTAATATGTCCGAGCCGCCGTCTTGACTGTTATTTTCTGTTTTGTAATCTTCCATGTCCCTGATAATGGCTTTTAGGTGGTGTCTTTCTTCGTGTAACACTTCTATTTCTGAGCGCAATTCTGCATTTTCTCTCCTTACTGCAGAATCACTTCGTAACCTCCTCAAAGACTGAATTTCTGTGACCAGATCATCTTTATCTTCGTTAAGTTCTAATAAATATAAATTGATACAAATATACTTTATTGGAGAGAAAAAGATAACTTATACTTGAATAAAAAATTACAAGGAAATATCTGATAGTTGCTTTCATGCGAAAGGAATAATAGAAATAGACACATTTTCATATCAATTAATGGTTTTGGTATATATATTTTTTAATCATTTTTCATCAACGAGTAAAAAGCACACAGGAAAATCAATACTCGGGTTGATCTAGATACGGTAAAGGGTTTGCGCATTGTCGAAGGACGTATGAACATCTTTTATAGTTGTTTAAATCCTAGTCCTTTTGACTATGGTGGATATTGTCTCTTTGACAATCGTACAACATCCATGTCTATTCTAGTTCTTGTCGATATTCTTTTGAGACAAGCAAACAATCGGTGTATGGATTTGTGTATCATTTGTGTTGTTTATTTACTGTGTTTAAATTTGAACTATGTGTTATATACTATTTGTGTATGGTTTTTGAAAATAAAATATATACGATTAGAAGCACTGATTTCATTCTTAAATAAATCATTATTTATTGAAGTTCATTGTTGGTTCTATTTACTTTTTATTCGTTTGTTTGCATCCACCAACTCGTCTTCAACTTCTGCTTTGGCTATTTCCAATTCCTCTAGAGCTTCTTGTGCATCACAGTTGTCATTCTCTGATTGGATCAAACGTAGTGCTAAATCATCCACTGTCGTGTTCAAAGATGTCTAAAAGTCAAAGAAGTATGTCATTAAAAATGAAAAGAGTATAAATTTCATGCATTCGAAGCGCTTTTCTGGATTTACCTTCATCATAAATTATGTCATTTCTGTTTAAAATATCGCCTTTCCATATATAAAACAACATAAAAGGCATGTTTATATATAAAAGAAGATTGCCAATGAAACAACTCTACACAATAAAAAGATACCAAATGACACAGAAACTATCAGCTATATGTCTCCGTAAAGCCTCCAACAATGAGCAAAGCCCAAACAGTATAGTCAGCAATAAAAGGTCCTGGAATCACAAAAGTATTCCAATGCAAACGAGAAAACTAACAGCCAAATTAATGTACAAAATAATGAACGAAAAACAAATATGTAACACAGCAACAAACGACAAGCACTGAATTACAGGCTCCTGACTTGGGACAGGTACATACACGATGTGGCGGGGTTGTGTTGGATCACTGGTATGTACATATCATTTAAAGGACATAGTTTTTCTTAAGAATCGTCTTCAAACTATTTGCAGCATATTAAGTATGTTTAGGGTAGTTAGGGTCTTAATTAAAATCGATAGAATTTTCTAATAATTTGCTAAAATGTAGTTTAAATAATAAAAGGTATGGATCAGGTTGTGCAAAATCGTCAGAAAATGACTGTTAAACTCATTTTTGTGTGATAAAAAAAACTAACCGATATATTTTTGCTGTTTCATTGCAGATTTTAACAACGCAATAAATTTCCAATGAAATCAAGTATTCTTATTTCATGTAGTACACTTTTGTGATATAAACAGTACACTTGTCGACCGATTGAAAACTCGTTCAATCACCAATATTAGAGTGATATAAAGGAAAGAACTTATGGATATTATTGGTGTGACAGTTTTCACACCCAGGACGTTACCGAGACATCAATTATACAATTTAACCTAAATTAGCATGTGCAGTAGTCATATTCCTATCAGGATTCCTCACCATGTCCTGTTTGAGGTGCATTTTATAGTCATCTAACTCTCCCATTCTCATGTCGACACTCATCTTTCGGCGATTGACTCTCCATTTTTCACGTTTAAGGCAAGCAATTAGTGATCTTGCCGAATCTAAACCATCTTTCAGACGTCTGAAAATATTTGGCCTTTTTGAATCATTATCATCTTCGTCATCCTGAAATCAATTTTTTTTTTATAGATTACAACATGAAACTACAGACTTCTTTTCTACACATGCACATTTCATTTTCCCTATTGGAGACTTTGGATTTCTTTTATGCTTATGCAATTGAATTTGTATCTTCGTGTTGTATTTTCCAAACACGTGCGTTTTACTTTTTGTGTCTCTAAATGTGTCTGTATAATATTTGCCTTATATGTTTATTGCTTTTTTTTGATTATTAACCTGCATTAACATAATTGTACACAAGTTTGAGATTTCGAAAAAGCTATGGACTACTTCGCTCTATCCTAATGTAAGGTAATACCGGTATGTGTGCATGTGGTTGTTGAATAGTATTGGAAATGTGGTATTTTTTTTAGATATAACTTGATTGATAGAAAATGGATGTACTTTAATAATGTGCGTTATACACCCGTGCTTTCAAAAATTTTAAATTAGTTGTTGAAAATTAAAAAAAATAAATAATTAGACACAACTCTTGAGGTGAACCTCTCTGGATGTGTACCGTACCTATAGATTTTAGTTATAAAATACGAATGCATTTTTTGTAATCATGGTATAGGAACATTGTTTAGTAAAGCAAATCGTGCAAATTGCAAAGTAACAAAGCAAAAAAAACCACTTATTAATAATTGATATTTCAATATTGAATGTATCTTTGAAATATATGCATAATAAAACGAACATGAATTAATGACAGTTGAACGGAACTGAAATACACATAGTTAATTTTCCGGCATTTGCTGTCTTATCCTGGACGAGAAAAGTCTGTAATTCTTTATCTCATTTAAGCCAATAGCTGTTGCTATAGGGAAAACGGTAGTATTAAATTTTCCCAGCATTAGGTTGGCCTTTTGTGTACCCAAGGCAGGTGAAGGAAGTCAAATTATGAGCGCTGTGATTGGATGTAAGGGTACAATATATTTTTTATTTATCTATGAATAACTGCAGTGTGTATATTTACAATACAAATTTTGAAACCTATTGAAATATTTTCTAGAGAATTATTCGAAAAGACTTGCAAAATTTCATAAATTTGGTGCAAAATGACGGTGGGCATGGATAACATAAACAAGCTCCGTTGGAAGTTGGTCATGATACTATTTGGCTTTAATTTTTAAAACAGAATAATAAAGTACTAACACAACATATAACTGTTTTATCCAGGTTTTTATCTTAAAAAGTGGTAAATTTAGAAAATGTTAATATTGTCGCCTATGGCAGAATAAATAGTACCGTTTTCCCTATATCTCAGCTGCATCATAATGCAACCAATCAGAATCTTTCATGTGATAAGTAATTAATTCAGGATGTCGTGTATGTCGACTGAAACTATAGCTCCGCATCGTGATGCAAAGCAAATACTGGCCGGCATGGGATAATATAACTGACAAAAGTTTAAATAGATTGACCAATATAATAGGAGATGATTCTGTGGAAAAGTTTCATTTGGTTCGCAATAAAACTATAATTTACATTGACCTACCTTTTGGAAAGTATCTTCAATTTCTGCTAAGATGTCAGCTAGTCCATCTAGTCTATCGACAAGGTCATCTGCTGTGTCCAGTAGGTTGTCACTACCCTTCCTACGGGGTTCCCCACCGTCACAAATACTGTCACTGCTTTGTACACGAGGAAGTGCCATTTAAACGCTGTAGCAGAGAGATGAAAAAACATTGCAGTCATGAGTTAAAAACTTTAAAACAATAAGGTAATAGTGTATGATAGTATTTGATTGTTATATTTAATGATAATAATTTCATATAAGACATATGAAGTGGAGAAATGCAATAACAATTAAAACTAACACAGTTGGGATCAATTTTATTATAACCTCCCTTAAAATCTGACAGGAACTGCTAGGAGAACTGCTCTAGAAAAGTCTGTATATCGATGCTGCTGACACCTTGATAACACTTCTGACAGAAGCTGTCCTACCTGAGAATATTTTTGGACAGTACTGACCTTGAACAGTTTTATACAGCCCAACCCTGAACTAAAGTATTCCATCTAATTTCATTTCATCATTTATTTCTTTATTTTATATATTTTTTATTATTTCTTTTTGTGATTAATTATTAATTATGGTGATTTTTTCAATTGTTATTGTTATAGATAAGTACAAAAAGCTTCAAATTATACACTTGCTCTTATTTGAGTAGAAAAAATACAGTTTATACTGCTTTAGAAATCTGAGATAATTTTACAACACGAACATATTCCCTGTCTGTTAACTAGTTTTCTTTGAAATATTATATTAATGGTGTTGAACTGTCAAGGTTCAAAGTAGTAAATTAGTTTTTAGGTTTCTAAACTTGTTAATATCAGTGCTGACAAAATTTACATAGTCACACTAACCACGAACGTACATGTATGACATTAGACGTTATTTTTATTTTACTAATCACGGCCCCTTGTCGGGCAAGATACAATAACATCATAATATGTAATGATTATTATAAAATATGCAAGTTTTAGTGAAAATACACAATACACAAAGAAATAAAGTAAAAATATAATCAATGTAGATAGTATTACAGTATGAAGCATTATATATCTAGGCTATGACACACATTTTACATAAAAATGTAGAATGTTAAATAAATTCGGGAATGAAACACTCAACTCCGAGAAAATGATTTGGTCAATGTGTATTCAAAATATTTCACATGTTAAACTATCCTTAATATTCTACTTGTAATGCGTTCTCGTCGACCTGTATTATTGTATTTTAAAAAGAGAATACTACTAGTCTTAATTTTTGTTTTATCCTAGACTGTAATTTTTTTTACAATGTAATCCTCTTTATCTAAAATATGACTTAACAGATCGTACAAGGGAACCTATCTATAAACTGTCTAAATCACGATCAGAGAACTGCTCTTATTTACATCCCAGCAATTTAATTAGAACTGTCCTACCCTAGATCAGACTCTAACAGTTAGAAGAACTACTCTAGAAATGGTCCTGACAGTACTACATTAAGATAGTTTTAGTAGTTCTACTATAGACCTAATAACAGTAAGAACAGTACAGAACTAGAACAGTTTAGAACAGTTCTAAAGATAATTAAGGTTTGATCACAACTATAGAGCAGATGAGAATAAAAAATAACTGTAAGAGCGACAAAACTTGCCAGCCACAGTATTCGTGAATTTATGATACCGGCGTACTTCAATGTTCAAGCTCCGTGATTTTGAAATGGTGACTAGGCAAAGTTGGGAGTTTGACATGCTAAAAGTCTATGCATTCACCATATATGAGGTCCATAATGGGAACTGTCATTTCTGAGTCCGATTGTTTCCCAGATGACGACGGATATATTCCAAGTGTGGTAGCAACAATCTCGTCCCCTTATCCCGAAAGTGACCTATCGAATTGGACATATCACCGGGTATGTACTTACATGAGAATCACGACGGGTGCCACATGTGGAGCAGGATCAGCTTACCCTTCCAGTGCACCTGAGATCACTCAAGTTTTAATTTTTTGGTGGGGTTTGAGTTGCTCAATCTTTGGCTTACTATGTTGTATTGTGTTACTGTACTGCTAATTGTCTTTTTCTTTTTGAGCCATGGCGTTTTCACTTTATTTTCAACTTATGAGTTTGAATTTACCTTTGGTATCATTCGCCTCTCTTTTGTTACTATGTGGCAACGACCGGTTTGAAAATGCTATATTCGCAAGCAAAAAGTTAACAAAGGTTAATATCCCCTTATGTCAGTTTGCTTGATTTAACAGTTTGTTATGGTTTAAATGTCAAATTGTTTACGTAAGCACTGTCCTTGTTTTATATGGTATAAATGTCAACCAAGACGAGAAACATATCAAATATTGACATATAGGTAACAGGTATGGTTTATTAATGAAGTTAATTAATAAAAACAAAGTACAATTACTTTAATTAGCATAATTGTATTTTAATATTTACGTAAAATCTGCTTTAGATATGATAACAAGATTTAATGTTATTTCAGTCACGATGAGCCGAAGGCATGTGTTCGTTCTAAAAGTTTATGCTGCTTGAAGACATGATACGAGCTTCACGAGTCTACTTGCCATCTGCCGTTTTACGTTACTACTTTATATCTTGAGTACTGGTATGATTTCAAAATGTATACTTGACATGTATATTAACCAACACCACATGGTGTGTCATGATGTATACATGTACAACTTTGTAGGTCAAAGGTCAAGGTTAAAAACTTAAGTTTAAGTTGAGAACCTATGGTTGTGTCCGCTCTATACCTTAAAAACCGTTATAATTTCAAAGTTCAAACTTGACATGTATATTAACTTACACCAAAGGGTGTGTCAGTCATAATGTATGTAAAAATTTGTAGGTCAAAGGTCAAGGTAAAAAAAACTTAGGTGTTAGTATAAAACCCCATACCCAATGGAAACGATGGTGACAGCTCTATCTTGAGAACCATTATGATTTTAAAGTTTATATTTGAAACATCAGAGGGTGTGTCATTTTGTATGTACAACTTTGTAAGTCAAAAATCAAGGTCAAAACTTTCAAAATTGGTTGAAATCCAAATGTCTTATGGTAAATGATGTGTCTGTTATTTACAGCGGGGCCAACAGATTGTCAGTTTATACGTTATTTTTGTCAGTAAACACGTTACTTGTGTTAATCTAAACATATTCAGTGTATACGTTAAATTGTGCCAGTTTATGTTATTTTTGTCTTTTAGTATGTAGTAATTCGTACGTTTTTTATGTCAGATTATGCATAAACATTTTGTCACTTTAAAAATTAGCACTTGTGTCAGTTTATACTGTACTTGTGTCAGTTTATAAGTTACTTATGTCAGTTTATACGTTACTTATGTCAGTTTATACGTGACTTATGTCAGTTTATACGTTTCTTGTGTCAGTTTATACGTGACTTATGTCAGTTTATTCGTTACTTGTGTCAGTTTATACGTTACTTATGTCAGTTTATACGTTACTTGTGTCAGTAAATACCATGAGCAGAGGCGGATTTAGGGGGGGGCCTTTTGAGAAAAAAAATTGGTTGATTATATATGGAATCACTGAAGCGTGACGGGAGCGGGCCCCCTCTTAGGCAGCCAGTGGGTCCCCACTTATGAAAATTTCTAGATCCGCCACTGATGAGGCAGGCTTCGGTTGGCTTTTAAACAAAATGTGTACTAGTTCCGTGAAATTTGACGTCACACTTAACTCATAACATATAAATGAACTAAAATTTAAAAGAAAAAAACCCATACAAGACTAGCAAAGGCCAGAGGCTTCTGACTTGGGACAGTCTTCTGATCGATAAAGTTATTCTCAGGTAAAATGCTACTATAATAATGTGAATAAATGACACTTAAAAATCCCACACAACAACAATGATTTGCATGTTAGGGAAATTTCTGATGAAATAAAAGTTTTTTTTTATTAAGAGATTGACTTAAATATGACTTGTCCTCGCAGGTTCGCTTACATTTGCTGTGACGAAATCATTGGGATTATTAGTCTCTTATTGTGTGCGTGTGTTTCATGGGAACAAGATTTTGAAGAATGCCACACTAACTTTTTATCAATTGCAATCTTGACCCTAGTCCTGCTAACTTACTATCAATTATTTGTGTAAAATTCATTTAATAACCATACTTTAGCATTGTTTAGAAATCAGTAAGAAACCACAAATTTATAAACACAATACTTCAATAGGGTTAGTCTATTTGCAGTTGTAGTCATGATCATTGACATGTTAACCTTAAAGTCGATATGGGGTTAACCCCCGCCCCCCCCCCCATAACTTAATCTGTCGTATATCTGCCATCTGTGTATATATTAAACCAGTTAAATCATTGGGATACGAATCAAGTTTAAAAAATAATATACTTTATATAGTTACAGAGATTCATATTTATAACAACTCGCGTGCTCGGATCAGAGGATATTTGTATCAGAGCCTATGTACAGATGGACAGACAAAATCACGATAATATGGTTCCGATTTTTTTCCAAGCATAAAAAAGGAAAACATGAGTATATTCTGTCTAAGGATCATACACAATAACATTGATTTATTAGGGTCCCGCCAAAGGCAGTCCCCTATAGTGATCAGTCTGTCCGTCCGTCCGTCCGTCCGTCCGTCCGTCTGTCTGTCCGTCCGTCCGTCCGTCCGTCTGTCCGTCCGTCCGTAACACTTTGTGTCCGCTCCATATCTAGAGAACCATTATGATTTCATACTTTATACTTTACATGTTTATTAACCACCACCAGAGGGCGTGTCATGATGTATGTACAACTTCCTAGGTCAAAGGTCAAGGTAAAAAAACTTTGGTTTCAGTTGACAACCCTGTGTCCTGTGGTGAAGATCGTGTCCGCTCTATATCTTGAGAACCGTTATGATTTCAAAGTTTATACTTGACATGTATATGAACCAACACCAGAGGGTGTGTCATAATTTATGAACGACTGCCTAGGGCATAGTTCAAGGTCAAAAACTTTGGTTTCAGTTGACAACCCCATGTCCTATGGTAAAGATTGTGTCCGCTCTATATCTTGAGAACCGTTATCATTTCAAAGTTTATACTTGACATGTATATAAACCAACACCAAAGGGTGTGTCATAATTTATGTGCAACTTCCTAGGTCAAAGGTCAAGGTCAAAAACTTTGGTTTCAGTTGACAACCCCATGTCCTATGGTAAAGATCGTGTCCGCTCTATATCTTGAGAACCTTTATCATTTCAAAGTTTATACTTGACATGTTTATAAACCAACACCAAAGGGTGTGTCATAATTTATTTACAACTTCATAGGTCAAAGGTCAAGGTCAAAAACTTTGATTTCAGTTGACAAACCCATGTCCTATGGTAAAGATACAATTTTTTAATGCTCATTATTCACAGCGGGGCCCACAGAGATGGCTCCCATCTCAATGATATCTAGTTAATTATGTATAGCTCTGAATCTCTATATTAGGTTTCGGTTATATGCACTCAATTCCGTGAATGATCATTAAACAAAATTTCATTTTTACTTCACATACTTTCTTTGTTTCACTTTTATTCATCATTTAAAAAATCGGAAATTTTACTTTTTTTATGAACATGAAAGTTTAATGATCTTATCCATCACTGAAGAAACGATCAAAGCCCTTGGTAATTTATGGTGTTTTTAATACTTACATTTAATGTTAAACATTCTTTTAATTTTAAAAATAACCTATCTGAATGTTTCTATCACATATCTGATGATTCAACAAGGACACACGAGATAAAATACTCAATATTCGTTTCTCAAGGAACAAAATTGTACAACATGGATCGAACTATGCGTTAAAATCCAGGCCTCATATTCAAGTTCTTATTTTTACAGTCAATCTTTATGTTATTATTTATTTTTTTATTTTTTTTTTTGGGGGGGGGGGGGGGGGGGGTAGGAAGATTTTGAAAATTGAGAAATTGAAGAACTCATGTCTATGGACCTACCTGAATCGAATATACTTTGGCTACAAATCAATCTCTTTTTGTATAATTTGATATAAGTGGTTTACCTAGCATTTATATATGAATGTTGAGATGCCGATGAAAAATAGCATTTTCTACATTTAAATTACTACTAATCCAAATATTGTTAAATAAGGCGTTAATGGTAAAGTTTTACTTTATGAGAATCAAGAAAAACAAACAAACTTACCTGAAAATTTGTTGAGAAAGGAAGTAGTACATACTAATTTATCTTAAGTTACATGTCACAGACTTGACACAGCCGACAGTGAAGACTTACCTATATAACTTAGCATGTATGTTACAAATGATTACTAGTCTATCAATCATACATCAAGTTGTATCAATAGCGGTCATAGAGTATATATCAACACTTTTAATAATTACTAAATGAAAAACAACTACACATTGACGCGAAAAAAATATCACCTGCCATTGGGCGTGTTCATTTGTAAAAAGGACATAAACGCGCAAAAAATATCAAAAAGGCAATATATTTTAAAATACTTTCAAAATATTTGCATAACTTGTCCATCGGCTTGTATGGTGAAATTGGTCATTTATCCCTTTTACCGCATGTATTTTTGGGGTTCTATTTTTTATTATCTGATAATATCATTTATTATACTTCACGTTAAATGCCATATTTTGATTGGCTAATACGAGGGTGTTAATTTACTTTATTATATACTTAGAAGTAAATGCAGATAAATTGTATGTGTAATACAATCAATCAGGGGCGGATGCAGGAATTTTCGAAAGGGGGGTGCTAACCCAGGGCACCCAGGGCAAAGGGGGGGTGCAAAACATATGTCCCGATACAAATGCATTGATCGGCAAAAATAAAGGGGGGTGCGCACCCCCGGAACCCCCCCCCCCCCCCTGGATCCGCCACTGTCAATGGCAAGCGTGATGTATCAGCCACCCGTGATGATATCGATATCAGCACGGTTGCAAAAGCTTTATCACACCTTTAATCTGTATGAGGTCACGTCATCGATTGCAGTCACTGCAAAGGCCTTATGTTATCAAATCCCTAAGCTGTATGACGTCATGTCAACCCTATAATCTGTATGACGTCATTTCAAATCTCCTTATCTGTATGACGTCATGTTGCATAAAAAAACATCTACTTGAGGTATATGTATACATAATAAAGTGTATATGATATGGCTTTTTCAATATTACACACCGTATCAACCCTCAACCAATATAATCCCTCGAGAAGAGCTCTTGGGATTATATTGGTGTCTCGTGTTGATACGGATGCGATATTGAAAAAAGCCATATGATATTCTCTATCTATCACATGGCTGAGAGGGTGACATTTTTTTTAATGTTACCCTCTCGTCTAGACCAATCAAAAATCGACAGTTTAAAGGACAATGAATTGAATTTACATCAAGTTATTGAATACGTGATTAATGCTTAAGTTTTACGTTTTGGCTCAGATTTCATTATTTAACTGTAAAAATTAAAAAAAATAAAACATTTGGCTTAATTTTTTCCCTAATACCCGTAACGTTGTCATGTACGTGACGTCATAGAAAAAACTTTTGAAATAAAATTAATCTGTAAAAAAACAATAATGATAGGACGTTCAGTATAATAAATTAAATAACATGCAGCTGAGAGGGTGATAGAGCAGATTGGTACCCCTTAAAAAAGCATTGTCAACCTTGGCTTCGCCGCAGTTTACAATGTTTTCTCGGAGTACCAATCTGCTCTATCACCCTCTCAGCTATGTGTTATTTAATCATATTATGTTAGTATATATACGACTTTAAGCGTTCTTGGTGAAGGTAAATCCAGAAAAGCGCTCCGCACTTAAAGCATTGTTTTCATTTTTTATGTATTCCTTGGTACAGGTTAGAATACCAAACATAAGTTCTATTGTGGTGGTGATATTAGACAAGTATATACAAACCAAAAGTAGGTTCTACAAGATCCTGTAAGAAATACAGATGTTCCTTTGGCTTTCATTAGGGGACGACCATTTGATATTCGGGGAGGGGGGGGGGGGCAGGAGGATTTTGAAAATAGATAACTCAGCCTTGATAATTACAAAAATAAATGGTTTGTTCTGTGGTAGTTTGAAAATAAATTACCTGACTTGCAATGTATAGAAAATAAATAACTCAGCAGGTCTAATTGAAAGTATGAGATGGCACCAGATTCTTCATAAATTCATCTTTTTTCCCCAAAATAATCGGAAAACACTTCCCAAATTTTTTAATAACAAAAGTATAAATATTATTTAAATATACTTGAAATGTCTGAAAATTGGTTTCATTTAACTTGAGGTATATTGTCTCAGGAAACCTTACCTCACCTTTATTTTAACAGGGCCGTAACTAAATGTAGGAAATTTCAAAACCAAACGCTTGTCTCCATATCAAATTGTGTTCACGGCCTTGCAAGAAGAAAGTTCGTTTTTCCCTCAGACTTATAGCCCTGATTTTTCGGGATCAATGTTTCTTATTTATTTGTGTTTTGTTCATTGATTGCCCTTCTGTATTCTGTTAGTGTTGCATTCCTTTTGTAATCTAGTAATTTTGTTATGAACTTGATAATGAGTTTAAAAAAAAACCAGCAGCCACAGGCTTAACTATGTGAATTCCATTTTTGCTTTATCATGCACATTGGTCTTTCGATGTTGTCCCTAGAAACTTCAGTCTTACACTGAATTTATACATTTTGCTTTGAGACCAAAATATTGTCAAAAAATTATTAAAACAAAACTTCATTTTCAGATTATGAAAGCGTCTTCGGAACACCCAGAAAGCATAATTTTGCATCATTTGTTCTATAGCTTCTTGGGCCATCAGTGGCTCCAAAACCCTTCAAAAAAAGTTTGCCTCGCTCCGCTCGGCGTAGTATGTTTGCCAAAACATTTAAAAGTGCCTAGTTATAACTAAACTTGAATCGTCCCCTTACTGACTTATAAACATTGTCAAACTTTTTTTTTTTAATTTATAATAACAGTGATCAGATAACGACATTGGAAAAATGTGATTTAACTGACGCTGAATATTTTAAAAAGTGTGGCCATGTTTAGTGTAAATCAACCCTTAGTCACAGAGAAGACTTATATATCAAGTTTATGATGGCGTCCTTAAAGGACAAGTAGCGGCTTCAGAAACAAGACTTTGAAAAGATTCGCTTTAAGGTACATTTTAGTATTACAAATTTGTTGAGTTCTATTTTGAAATACGACATATTTCCTTTGATTCTTTTTTTTTTACATTTCATGTCTGTACATGATGCAGATATTTCTTCAAATATACATTTATAATCGCTATACTAATCTGGTGTTAGTCGAGTATAAAGCTTCATAGTTCAGCAGACGGAACACCTGAATACTTCAGATGTTATACAGATGTCCTGGCTATTTCCTGAAGTTTAGCTGACAAATGTAGTTGTCGTTGACCTCTATTCGTTGTTCAACGACTGCTTCAAACACTACAGTTTTTATACGCCCGTCAAAAGTTTGACGGGACGTATTATGGTATACAAATGTCCGGCGTCCGTCCGTCCGTCTGTCTGTCCGGCGTAAACATGTCGCACCGTAACTTGAGAACGATACTTATCAAAATTTCATGAAACTTAATATGGTTGTTTCTTATGATGGTCAAATGATCTGTATACTTTTTGGTGGAAATAAGATTAAAACTTTTTGAGTTACAGCACTTTGTAACTAAAACAGGGATGTGTTTTTTTTTCACATGTCGCACCGTATCTCAAACACGATTTTTGATTATTGCTTAAAACTTTACACACTTCTTAGTTATATTAATCCTAAGATCGGTATACTTTTTGGTGATGATTAAAAATTTCATTTTTGAGTTATTGAGTGTTTTGTAAAAAAGGGGGAGGTTTTTTTTACATGTCGCGCCGTATCTCAAAAACGATTTAAGAT